>NW_020954580.1:26988045-27013760 GCF_900497805.2 Vombatus ursinus | reverse complement strand
AGGAAGGAAGGAAGGAAGGAAGGAAGGAAGGAAGGAAGGAAGGAAGGAAGGAAGGAAGGAAGTGAGGAAGGAAGGAAGGAAGGAAGGAAGGAGCATTGCACAACTGGAACTGGAGAGCTGGGTTGCCAGTGGAGCAGCTACTACTACTCACTGGCACTGGGCATACATATCTGCCCTCAGTGAGCATGCAATCTAATGCGGGAGAAAATACGCAAACAAATATATACAAAGCAAGCTATATATGGGATAAATAGGAAATAATTAACAGAGGGAAGGCACTGGAACTATGGGGGATTAGGGAAGGCTTCCTGTAGAAGGTGGGATTGTAGTTGGGATTTAAAGGAAGCCAAGGAGATCGGTAGTCAGAGTAATAAGTTTCAGGAATGGGACTCAAAAGAGAAAATGAAAGCCTTGGCAGGGGTAGTACCTATAATACTTTGGCACTCCTTCCTCCTACCTTACTACCATGTGTTAACTCAAATCCTTAACAGGGACCCCTATCCTAGAGTTATGAACAGTTATAAACTGGGTTGTGCTGGAGCCAGTTCCAAAAGCTCAATTGTTAAATTTTCAGTATGAGTTTTTATACCTCAGAAATTGGCAAATGTTGCAAATTATGGTTTGATTGACGAGAAAGTGATGGAGAAAATGTGAATAATGTAAATTAAACTTTAAAATGTGTCCAGGGTATGTTTTTCCCCCTAGAGATTTAGTTGTTAAATATTTACCAGCACACCCTTCAGGAGAGAGAAGAATGTAGCATCTTTCTACCAAGAGGAGTTTCTTTCTGTTGTACCCTAAGAAAAAGAGTCCTTTTCTAGGCCTTTTTACTGGAGAAGTCTCAGTGATGAATATTACCTCCTATCTTGATTCCTGAAATCAAGAGAAGTAGATTTGGTTTGGGGTTTTTTTGTAGTTGTTGTTGTTTGTTTTTTTTTTTTGGTTAGGCAATGGGGTTAAGTGATGTGCCCAGGGTCACACAGCTAGTAAGTGTTATGTGTCTGAGTCCAGATTTGAACTCATGTCCTCCTGAATCCAGGGCTGGTGCTCTATCCACTACATTACTTAACTGCCCCCAAGAGAATTGGATCTGAGTTACAGTTCCACTCCTTACTCACTTCATGGTCTTGGGCAAGTCACTTAAATTCTAGAGACTCGGTTTCCTTATCTGTAAAATAGAAATGAAAACAATTGCATGATATACCTCCCAAAGCTGTTGTAAGGCAAAAACTTTGGTAAACTAGACAAAATGTTATACAGTTGTTGGTCTTTTGGGCATATCTCTCTCTAGGTTCATTAGTCTAAGAAACAAAGATTTACTCTCTTTTCGAGGTCCACTACTTGTTAGGTGTGCCTCTTCTGGTTAAGTACCGTTGAGGTGCCTTTTTGTTTTGTATGCCTGGGGACTCTGTTACGCTATGTTGATATGTTTATTTCTTTTTTTAGTTCCACTTTGTGTTTTGTTCCTTAGGAGGTCCTTTAGTTGTACACAGGAATGATTCTGGGGTAGGTGCTAGTCTAGTTTAGTTCTTGCAACAATCTCGCATTAGAATCCCACTTGTCCCTTACTGGTTTTAATCAAGCCTACAAAATGGATTTTAAAAATACTCAAAAACTTATTGGTAGCTAAAAGAATACAGGCACCACCATGGAACTTGAGTAACTGCTTTTTAAAATGGCTGCTTTGTATCATATTAAAGATACGATACTTCCCTAGGATTCATATTCAGGAAAATTTTGTTTTGATCTCTAAATAAAGAGAGCATCAAATTATACTGAATTCCTAGCTATTTGTAGAGCCCAAATATAAGCCTAATAAAATCCTTTCTCACCACTACTTCACTAAGAAAGTTGAACTTTGGAATTATTGAAAATGTACTTTTCACTAGTACTAGTCATTGTTCAGTGATTCAAATTTCACAAATGGAACTAACAGCCTCATAAAACCATTGCCATTTATGCTGCTGAACTGTGCCATCCAGCTCTATACTGCACTGCAATTAAATTCAACAAACATTTATTAAGCCCCTACCATATGTAAGATAAGAGGCAGCATGGCACTGTGGATAGAGAGCTGGCATCAAGTCATAAAGACCTGAATTCAAGTCCTTCCACTGACATATAATGGCTTTATGACTGGTCAAGTCACTTGAACTTTCAGTTCTCCAAGGAAATTCTTTAAGGTTATAAATTGATAAACAGTTGTCAATCTGTACTGTGGACTGAGTTTCTTCACCAGCATTTCCCCATACCAGTGAAAACACTTGCCCATACTCCCAAAATGTAAATGGCACTGTTGATAAGCAATGAGGACACAAAATTACATATGCTTGTATTCTATGGGTAGGGGTGGAGGAAAGGATTTTACGAGTACAGATATAAGTATAATACAAGGTAGAAAATGGTGAAGACAAAGGAGAAATTCAGGCAAAGTGCTGTAGGTCTAGAAATACTTTTGGAGTGAGAAAAGATTTGACAAATCACTTATTGCGGGATTTCTTCATATAAGGAGTTCACTAGGAATAGTGATTCTAAAAGGTCTTAGGCTGGGCAACTATCTCATCACATGTCACAGAAAGGAGGGGAGGAGATTGACCCATGGTCCCCTTTTGAGGCAGGAAACAGGGCCAGAATAGTGCATAGTGACTCAGGGGTCTCTTTCCTATCCACTGCAAGAGACAGAGTCAAAGCAAAGCCCATTGATGAGTGACCCAGAATCACCAATTTTTGGCCAAAGACAGGGCCAGACCAACATCAAGACAACTCATACCTGGTGAGGTGTTTAGCTAGCCTACACTTGGCCCAATAGTCTATGCCCAACTCACACCTAGGCATCCTGGACCCAAACCACAGCAGCAAATAAGTCTAGGCAATAACTGTAAAAGAAGGGGTATAGTTTTAGCCACCGAACTCAGGATCAAGTAAGGCTTCCCTACACCATCTAGGAGTAGAGGAACAGAGTTTGACCCAAGCACAAGCCCCAAATCCAGAAAGGTAAAGATATGAGTAGGTAAAGATATGAGTAAACAGAAGAAAATGCCCAAAATAGTGAAGACATAATTTGGATTGAAAGAAGCTCAAGGGGTTAACCCCCTAAAAAAGAGCAACTAAATAATAATTATGTTATTATAGAGAAAAGAATGTTCTGCCCCCAAAGACTACAAAAGCACTTTAAAGAAACAAACCAATAAATACAAAATGGAATAGCTAGGGAATTAAAACGGTAAGGAGAATTAATATGTTAGAATAGATAGTGTAAAACTTTACTAGAGCATTGGACTTCATGAAAATTGGAATAAAGATGATCAATGGAATAGAGTAGACATACAATTTACAGCAGTAACATAATAACTTTGTATTTGACAAGTACAAAGACTTAAGATTTTGGGATAAGAATTCATTATTTGACAAAAATTGTTGGGAAAACTGGAAAGCAGTACGGCAGAAACTGGGTATAGGCCAATATCTTACACCATTTACCAAGATAAAGTCAAAATAGACACATGACCTAGATATAAAGAGAGATTTTACAAGAAAATTAGAAGAACATGGAACATATTACTTATTAGATTTATGGATAGGTGAATAATTTTTGAATTACTAAGAGATAGAAAGCAAAGTTAGTTGTTAAATGGATCAATGTGATTACATTAAATTAAAAAGGTTTTATACAAATAAAACAAATGTAGCCAAAATCAGAAGGAAAGCAAAAAAAAATGCAGGAGGGGGAGGGGGAAGAATTTTATAGCCAGTTTATCAGATAAAGGTCCCATATCTAAATTACTTAAAGAATTTTATCAAATCTATAAGAATACAAGTCATTCCCCAGTTGACAAATGGTCAAAGGATATAAACAAGCAATCTTCTGAAGAAGAAATCAAAACAATTTATAATCACATGAAAAAATGTTCTAAATCATTATTGATTAGAAAACGTAAATTAAAACAACCTTGAGATATCATTTTACACCTACCAGATTGGTTAAAATTATTGAAGGGGAAAATGACAAATGTTGGAGGGGATATGGAAAAATTGGGACATGAATTCACTGTTGGTGGAATTGTAAACTGATCCATCCATTTTGTAGAGCAATCTGGAATTATGCCCAAAATGTTATAAAACTATTTATATACCCTTTGACCCAGCAATACCACTACTAGGTTTGTTTCCCAAGATGATTAGGGAAAAAGGGAAAGAACCTATATGTTCAAAAATGTTTATAGCAGCTCTCTTTGTGGTGGCAAAGAAGTGGAAATTGCAAAGATGCTCATGAATTGGGGAATGTCTGAACAAGTTGTGGTGTATGATTATCATGGAACACTACTGTGCCATAAGAAATGATGAGCTCAATGGTGTTAGAAAAACATGGAAAGACTTGCACAAAATAATGAGTAAAATGAGCAGAACCAAGGAAATATTACATTTAGTACATAACAGCAATATTGTTTTAAGAATAACTGAGCAAATAAATTATTTTGATTACTATAAGTACTCAAATTAAGGGTATATAAAGGTATATAAGGGTATATAAAGAAAGACACTCTATGCATCCAGAGAAAGGACTGATAAATAGAAGTATTTATGGAATAATTTTACATATGTGTACCTACTTGTGTCTAATGGTAGCCATCGCTAGGGTGGAGAGTGTGGAGGGAAGAAAAAAAAGAAATGTACCTGATAATTTTGCTGTATTTTTGAAAGGAATAATAAATTGCACATAGTAAATTTACAATTTCATACACAATCATCTTTTTTATTGTACTGTGCTATGGAAATGCTTGTTTTATTCCATAATTTAAAAAAATTTAAATTAAAAAAAAGAATAAAGTCAAACAGAAAATTATTCTACAAGGCAAGAAAAAACATTAAAACAAAATCAAAATGTTGAAAAATTAAAAGAAAAGGTAAGGTTTATATTATCAGAAATAACTGATCTGGAAAATTCATCAAAAAGAGAGAAATTAAGAATCATTGGACTACTTGAAAATCATGACCAAAATAAATAAATAAATAAATAAATAAATAAGTGTTTATATGTCATATTCCTAGACATCATAAATGAACTGCCCAGGTTCCTTAGATCCATAAAGGAAAGTGAAGACAAAAAGAATTCACCAGTTATCTCCTGAAACACACTAGAAATATAAAGATAACACAGAGCGAAGGACTGAAGCAGAATCTATCATGATTCAGGTAAACTCAAAAAAAAGCAGAAGTAACAACCATGATTTCAGCCACGGCTGTAGTAAATTGACACGATAAAAAAATATGAGCAGAGAAACTACATCGAGTGTAAAGGCAGCATAAATAATCACTCTGTTTCAACACTTAACTTAGCATATGGCATAGCACTAAGGGTGGGCCTAGATCAGATTAGTACTATCTTAGTTCAGGTTCACATTGGGATGAAATGAGGTGCTTGGTTTGCTTACCCCTACAATACCGCTTAACTATGGTACATGCACTTTCCCTTATCTTGGTATGGAAACATGTCTGGTTAGTGACGTAGGTAGGATGTGATATGGAAACATGTCTGGTTAGTGACGTAGGTAGTGACTCATGTGGTCTTGGCACATCTGCCATGTTTGAAGGGCCCTGACTCTATGTGGGTGGATGAATCTTTTTATGACTTTAGGTAACCAAGAAGTCACATCCTCATAGCCAGAGACTACTTGGAAAAGAGGTACAGTTTGAGCATTATTCTCTGCCTCCTCCTCCTAGGGGACCAATCAAAAATCTGGCCTTGTTATCTTTTAAGGAAAAAACTAGTCTAATCCCTGTAGGTTGTGGGTGGGAGTGGAGAGAACCTTGGTCCTATCACACATTGCACCTAAATACTTAAAGAAAAAGTTCATTGAATTATAGGGAGAAATAGACAATAAAGCTTTAATAGTGGGGGACCTCAATGTATCCCTTTCAACACTATACTAAATTTAAGGAAAATATAAATAAGAAAGAAGTTAAGGATATGAATAGAACTTAAGGAAAATTAGAGTAATAGATTTTTTATAAATATTGAATGGGAACAGAAAGGAGTTTATATATTTTTCAATTGACACTTTTGTTAAAATTGACCACATATTGGTACATAAAAACCTCAAAAAACAAATGCAGAAAAACAGAATTAATAAATATAGACATTCCTGACCACAATGCAATAGAAGTTATACTCAATAAAGGTCCTTTTAAGAAACAATTCAAAAGAAATTGGAAAATAATAACAATCCTAAAGAACTGGGGGGGGGGTGGATCATAGAAACATGTTAAATAATATAAAAACAAAAATAAACGTGATGAAGTTCAAACAGTTCTAAGGGGGAAATTTAAATTTTTAAATGCTTTCATCAAGAAAAGAGAGAAAGAAGGCATTGATAAAGTGGACATGAAACTAAAAAGAAAATTAGAAAAGCAACTAATAAAAAAACTCAACAGAGAAACAAATTCTAAAAATGAAAGAGATTAACAAAAAATCAAAACCAAAAAACCTCCTATTGAATTGATAAATAAAATCGGGAACTTAAGAACTATTAAAAGAGGTAGAGGTTGCTAGTATGATTTTTTCAAAAGAAAGAGGAAAACCAAACTGTATAAAAATTGAATAAGGAGAATTCATAACAATCAAAGATGGAAAAAGGAAACCATCAGAAATTATTTTGCCTACTTATATATGAACTAAACTGATTACTTAGGTGTGAGTATTCATCTATTATTTTGTAAGTATTCAAACATTCAACTAAAAAGAAAACTAGAAAAGCAACAAATCAAGAAGGATCAATGCTCACAAAAATAAAAAAATCCAGATTAACAGAAAAATAAATGGATTATTTAAATAACCCAATATAAAAAAATCAAATTGATTGCACCATAAATAAATTCCTATAAGAAAAAAAATCTGAGACCTGATGTACTTGCAAATAAATTTAATCAGATATTCAAAGAACAATTCATTCAAATACTATAGAAACTATTTGCAAAAATAGGGGATCCTTGGGGACAAGCTAGAATCATTTCCAATAAGGTCAGGGGTGAAACAAGGATGTCAATTATCACCACTGTCGTTCAATATCGTACAGGAAATGTTAGCTTTAGCAATAAGAGAAGAAAAAGACATTGAAGGTATTAGAATAGGCAAAGAAGAAACAAAGCTATCACTCTTTGCAGATGACATGATGTTATACTTAGAGAATCCCAGAGAATCAAGTAAAAAACTACTTGCAATAATAAACAACTTTAGCAAAGTTGCAGGCTATAAAATAAACCCACATAAATCATCGGCATTTCTATATATTACCAACAAAGCCCAACAGCAAGAGATAGAAAGAGAAATTCCATTTAAACTTACTGTAGACATTATAAAATATTTAGGACTCTACCTCCTGAAACAAACCCAGGAACACAATTACAAAACACTTTTCACGCAAATAAAGTCAGATCTAAATAATTGGAAAAACATCAGTTGCTCATGGGTAGGCCAAGCTGATATAATAAAAATGACAATTCTACCTAAGCTAATTTACTTATTCAGTGCCATACCAATCAAACTACCAAAAAATTATTTTATAGAGTTAGAAAAAATAATAACAAGATTCATTTGGAAGAACAAAAGGTCCAGAATATCAAGGGAACATATGAAAAGAAATGCAGGGGAAGGTGGCCTAACCATTCCAGATCTTAAATTATATAATAAAGCAGCAATCATCAAAACTGCTTGGTACTGGCTAAGAAATAGAGTGGTGGATCAGTGGAAGAGGTTAAATATGCAAGACACAGTAGTCAATGATTGTAGTAATCTGTTATTTGATAAACCCAAAGACCCCAGCTTCTGGGATAAGAACCCATTCTTTGAAAAAAACTGCTGGGAAAACTAGAAAAGAGTATGACAGAAACTAGGCATAGACCAAAATCTCACACCATATACCAAAATAAAGTCTAAATGAGTTCATGATTTAGATATAAAGGCTGATACTATTAGCAAACTGGGAGAGCAAGGAATAGTTTAACTGTCAGATCTATGGAGAACAGAAGAATTCATGACCAAACAGGAGATAGAGAACATTACAAAAAGCAAAATGGATAATTTTGATTACATTAAATTGAAAAGTTTTTGCACAAACAAAACCAATGCAACTAAGATTAGAAGGAAGGTAGAAAATTGGGAAAGAATTTTTACAACCAGTCTCTCTGATAAGGGCCTCATTTCTAAAATATATAGAGAATTACGTCAAATTTATAAGAATACAAGCCATTCCCCAATTGATAAATGGTCAAAGCATATGAACAGACAGTTCTCAGATGAAGAAATTAAAGCCATGTATACTCATATGAAAAAATGTTCTAAATCACTATTGATTAGAGAAATGCAAATCAAAACAACTCTGAGGTACTACATAACACCTATCAGATTGGCCAACATGACAAAACAGGAAAATGACAAATGTTGGAAAGGATGTGGGAAAATTGGAACACTAATGCATTGCTGGTGGAGTTGTGAAATGATCCAACCATTTTGGAGAGCAATTTGGAACTATGCCCAAAGGGCTATGAAAATGTGCATACCCTTTGACCCAGCAGTAGCACTTCTAGGGCTATATCCCAGAGACCATACAAATGGGAAAAGGACCCACATGTACAAAAATATTTATAGCAGCTCTTTTTGTGGTGGCAAAGAATTGAAAATTGAGAGGATGCCCATCAATTGGGGAATGACTGAGCAAGTTGTGGTATATGAATGTGATGGAATACTATGGTGCTATAAGAAATGAAGAACAGGCTGACTTCAGAAAAACCTGGAAAGACTTGTATGGTCTGATGCTGAGTGAAGTGAGCAGAACCAAGAGAACGTTGTACACAATAACAGCCACGTTGTGTGATGACTAATATTGATAAACTTGACCCTTCCCAGCAGTACAAGGATCTGAGACATCTCCAGAGGCCTTGTGATGGAAAATGCTATCCACATCCAAAGAAAGAACTATGGAAATCGAATTGCTATTTTTTTCTCTTCTGTTGAGTTTTGTTTCCTCTTCCTGATGGTTCCTCCTATTGGTTTTAATTTTTATTTACAACATCACTAATGTGAAAATATATTTAATATGAATGTAAATGTATAGCCTATATCAGATTGTATGCCATCTTGGGGAGGGTGGTGGGGAGGAAGGGGGAGAAAAATTTTAAACTCAAAGGCATATGGAAGTGATTATTGAAAAATCAAAATAAATTTTAAAAAATAGGGGATCCTTTTACACTCTATGATATAAACATAGTCTTTCATACTTTTACTGAGGAAAGACAAAGAAGAAATGGAAAACTATAGGCCAATAGTCTTAGTGAACAATGATGAAAAAATATTAAATAAATTATCAGTAAATAAGTTACAACAATATATTTAAAAGATTATATATAGTGACCAGGTTGGATGTATACCATGTATGAAGGGCTGATTCAATATAAGAAAAACCATAAACATAATTTTGTTGTTGTTCAGTCATTTTAGTTGTGTCTGACTGTGATCCCATTTGGGGTTTTCTTGGCAAAGATACTGGAGTGGTTTGCTTTTTCCTTCTCTAGCTCATTTTAAGATAAGGAAACTGAGGCAAACAGGGTTAAATGACTTACCCAGGGTTACAGTGTTTGTTAAGTGTCTGAGACCTGATTTGAACTCAAGACCTGATTTGAACTCAAGAACATGAGTCTCCCTGATTCCAGGTTGGCATTCTATCTACTAGGCCACCCAGCTGCCCCTAAGTACCTAAGATGATTGTTAATTAAACTAGTTAATGTCCTATTTCTTAATGGATCAGGGGCAGCAAGAAATAAAAAAGAAATTCTCTAGAGGAATTACACAGGGCACTGTGAAAGGCTTGGAGAAGCAGCTCTACCTGAAGGTAGGGTAGGATTTCTCTGGAATTCCGCTAGCCTCTCAGTTTCACAGAAAGGATGGAAGGGACGTCAGAAGTCACCTACTTTATCCTCTACCTGAACCATAATCTCCGAACACATCCAACAAGCTTTACTTGAAGACCTCTCTAATGAGGAGAAGGGAAGAGAATAAACATTAGCGTAGTGGCTACTATGTGCCAGGTAAACTATGGCTTTTTACAAATATTATCTCATTAGATCCTCGCAGCAACTCTGGGATGTAGGTGCTATTATAATCTCCATTTTACGTTTGAGGAAGTGAAGGCAAACAGAAGGTAAGTGACTTGCCCAGGGTCAGACAGCTACTACATGTCTGACGCCAGTTTTGAACTTGGGTCTCCTGACTCCCAGCCTAGCACTCTATCCACTGAGCCACTAGCTATTCTCTGAAGCTGCTCATTCCATTTATGGGCAATTTGAATCTTTACAAAGTTTTCCCCTTACATCAAGCCTGTTAGGCAATTGCTGCCTTAGAGGGCCCAAACATAGTCAACACACCAATAAATTTGAGTGAGTTTATGGGAAGACAAATCTTTGTTGGGAACTGTGTATCTTCCCTGGAAGTTATGGATGTATGCCTTAGCACTTTTAGAAGATCCATCTCAATCTCTGAGGGGCTCCATCATTAGTGCCTTTAAAAAAAAATAAACATTTAATAAATGTTTGTTGGTTTAGATGGAAGGAGTCACTCTTTTGTGCTGGTCACAGACTCCTCTGGACTTTTCTCCCAGACACCCAAAGTATTAAAGAAAGAAAGAAGGAAGGAAAGAAAGAAAGGAAGGAAGGAAGCAAGAAAGAAAGGAAGGAAGGAAGGAAGAAAGAAAGAAAGACAGAAAGAAAGAAAGGAAGGAAGGAAGGAAGCAAGAAAGAATGGAAGGAAGGAAGAAAGGAAGAAAGAAAGAAAAAGAAAGAAAGAAAGAAAGAAAGAAAGAGCGAGCTGGATTAGGGCAAGTGGGAGGGATTGGATTGAGCAGCTGTGCCTTTTCTTCTGTTATCACCTCCTTGAGGGAGATGGTCCAAACCCAAATCCTATTGGTCATAGGCTTAAATGAGCCCTTACCATCACCAATCTCTTTTACCTTCAACCTCATAAGGTAGAGCTGGCTAGAAAGAATAATACTGTAGAAAATATAGGAATAATTATTCGATGCCTAATTGAAAACTTTAAATGAAAATTTTCTCAAGGTACAGATGAAGAATGCCCACTATCTTCCACCATCCCTTTGGTAGAATTATAAGACAGTGTAGCCTTTGGTGGGAAGAAGCAATCAATAAGTATTAATTAAGCACCTACTATATGCTAGACTGCATTCTAAGAAAAATCCAATACAAACAATGAAATAATCCCTTTTTCGAAAAGATTGCATTCTAATGAGGGAAACAAGAACATATATAAATACAAAATGAATAAATTAAGTATATACAAAGTAGCTAAATTCAAGGTAGTTTGGGAGGAACAGCACTAGCTCTTGGTAGAGGGGCTAGTAAGAAAATGAGGTGATGGGAACACATAACTGGAAAATGGGAGTGGTATCTTCACTTCTCTCTCATTGGAAAATTCAAAAGCTGCATTGTTGGGCTTGGAAATTGGATTTCCTGGCCCCTAGCAGATCTGCTCTTTTCTAGGCAGCTGCAATCTTGTGGCTAACCGTGTCATTGGTTCTGAGCATGTCCTGACCGTGGATGCCAAACTTTGCAAATGGTTCAGTTGAAACTGCAAAAATATAATTCCCTTCTATCTTAGTTTGTATACTTGGTCTATGAGTGCTTGTGAATACATCATCCCCTCTAGAGTCCCCTGACACAGAGCTCTTACTTGTACTTCCTTAAGGCTCTCTAGAGCCCAAAATAAAGAAAGGATTTTGGTCTTTATCTCAAATTCCATAGGCAAAAGAATTCTCTTTTAAATATTATCTTTGACGTATTTCTTCCTGAGCTAAGATTTCCTCCAATGTAAACCAAGTAGCACTGGGAATCTCTTACCTCATCTTGGACAATCAAAAGGATCCAGGTCCTAGGTACCCAGGGTAACTCTAGCAACTCATGTACCACTGGAGAGAAGTTCTAAGCTCTTTACAATTCTCAGAATCAGTGATCTCTCTATCCCTAAGCTCTGTACCTCTTTATGGGTCAGAGCTGCCTCAAAACATAAATCATTATTTGTTTTTTTACCCAATTTAATTCTTAAGCTCCTTTTTACTCACTGGCGAACCTCACCTCTTTCCTTAACTCATCAAATTTCAGTGAGACCTATTTATGAAATCTTAACATAATGGAGTCAACCATCCACAAAAGTAGACATGCTTGCTTAAATACTATATGAAGCATTTGTTCTCAATGTCAAAAAATCAGTAAGCATTTATTATCTAGTATGTGCCAGGCATTCTGGGGTTTTTAAGACAAAAGTGGAAGTTCTTGCCCTCCAGGAGTTTACATACTACACATCATATACATTTTATATATAATCATGTGTACATTATGTATAATCATGTACATTTTATGTAGACATCATATAAATTTATAATGTAAGCATCTGCAAAATATCGATATAAGGTGATTGGGAGGTAGAATATACTAGATGCTGGGGGAGATCAGGAAAGGCTTCATGTGGAAAGTGGTACTTGAATAGGGTCTTAAAGGAAATTAGAGATTCTAAAAGGAGATAAGAAGAGACATTCCAGGCTTAAAGGGTGAGATCTACACTGGGGTGGAATCTATGATAATGGGGTCGTGGTGCCTGTGTAGCACTGCTGTGTTGATCAATTGAAAAAGAATTCCTTCCAGAGTGACTTGACCATAATAGAACCATTTTAATGTTTCCTTCTAGATCCCCTGGCATGACCTAACAACTGCTCAGAGCCCAAAAAAGCAATTGCTCTTTTCTGACCACGAACATGAATATAGGAAGAGTAAGGCTGTAAGAAATATGAGAAGATACCTCCTCCCACCCTGTCTTTTACAGAGTTGGGGATCCACAGCTGTGGAACATTGCATATAATGTCTGGTTTTTTAAAAATAAAAAGACTCATTGACTTTCCTCAATGTTTGTCCTTCTTCCTTTTCAAAAAAAATCTTTATCACAAGGCATGGCTCTCTGGGAGAAGGGAAGAAGAAATGTTGGTGATAAATGATAGCTATAAAAATCTTTTTTTTATTTTTTTTAAAGAACAAATCTGTGATGAGCAGTTTTCAGGACACTGGCAGTTTGAGCAAGGGAGTTCGTGTGCACAAGGGAGTTTGTGTGCTCAAGAAATACAGTTTAAGAAGAAACAGTACCTGCCCTCAAAGAGCTTAGGGAATCACGTAACCTCAGGTTGAAGAGACCACCTAGCACAACTTGTACTTGAGCAGGAAGTCCCTCTATACCATCCTGGATAAGTGGTCCTCAAGCTTTTGCTTGAAGACTTCTGTTACAGGCGCAAACCCAAGATGGATCTTTTTTCCTGATGCAATGAGGCCCTTAAACAGGAATTTTGCTTTATCTTCAACTGAGTGCATGGCAGATACATAGAGAGAACATCTCTCCAGAACCAATTCCCTCAGGTGTGGGAAGCCTCTGAGTAGGTAAAATAATCCTTCCTCACTCCTTCCTCTAGGGAGGCTTCTTCTTATCAAATGGTTGATGGCCCAGCAACACCTGCCCCAGGGGCATTCACCTAAAGTGAGTTGGCCCAGCTAGGTGTGTCCATCAGGACCTGACCCAATTCTGGGCCTATCATAGCCTCAGAAACAAGCAAATCCACCTGAAAGAAGAGTGTGGAACAAGCTCTGGATTGCCACTGAGGGAAGTTCAGAGAACAGCAACAGCATCTGGTCAGACTAAAATGTCAAAGCAAAGAAAAGCCCTATGCCAGTGGCTAGATTTGTTCTCTGGTCTGTGGGCAATTGTTCTGCATGAGCGCCTCTACTACCCATAAGCTTCCATTGATCTTTCTCACCTGGCATTGCTACATCCTGTTAGTATAACACAGAGATAGCTTCACAAAATTCAGAATCCATTTGCTAATTAAATTGTTAAAGGGTTTTATTTAGTTGTTTTCAGTCATGTCCAACTCTGTGACCCATTTTGGGGGTTTTTTCTTGGCAAAGATACTGCAGTGGTTTGCCATTTCCTTCTCCAGCTCATTTTACAGATGAGGAAACTGAGGCAAACAGGGTTAAGTGACTTACCCAGGGTCACACAATTATGAAGTGTCTTGAAATCAGATTTGAACTCAGGAAGATGAGTCTTCCTGACTCTTGGCCAGGCATTCTATTCACCTAGCTGCTCTTCCTCATCTGTAAAATGGGAATATTTTACAGATATTTATGTTATTGAAGAAGAGGGAACTGTGCAAACCTTAAAGAACATAAGTTTAAAAGTGATGGTTTGTAGCACTTAAAGAGGAATAAGTGAATACTATGAGCAATTAATTTCTTTAAGAGCAAGTCATGGGAGATTAACCATTTCTAGCAGGGTGAGTAGGATTATAGAGTAGGGAATGCCACAGACATAGCACATTGGACTTTAGCAAGATATTTGACAAAGTTTCCCATGATATCCATGAGTATTGGATGGAAAGGAGATTAAAATGACAGTACAGTTTTGTGAGTTCGAAACTAGTTGACTGGGGCAGCTGGGTGTTGAAATGGATGGAGCACTGGCCCTGGAGTCAGGAGGACCTGAGTTCAAATCCGGCCTCAGACGCGTAGCACTAGCTGTGTGATCCTGAGCAAGTCACTTAACCCCATTGCCTAGCAAAAAAAAAAACAAAAAAAAATAAAATAAAAAAACTAGTTGACTGAATAGGACCAAAGAGTGGTAATTAATGGACTGATATCAAAATGAAAAGAGGTTAGGAGTATATTACCATGTTCCATCCTTATATTCTTTTTTTGTTTGTTTTTTAATTATTCATTTATTTTTAGTTTTCAACATTCACTTTTATAAGATTTTGAGTTCTAAATTTTTCCCTTCTCCCTCTCCTCCCCCTTCCCCAAGATGGCACAATATAAATTATATATGTACAATCATATTAAACATATTTTCACATTAGCCATGCTGTGAAAGAATAATCAGAACAAAAGGGGAAAACCATGAGAAAGGAAAAAAAAGAGAAAATGGTATGCCTTGATCTTCATTCAGACTCCATAGTTTTTTCTCTGGATGTGGATAGCATTTTCCATCATGAGTCTTTTGGAATTGTCTTAGATGATTGCATTGCTGAGAAGAGCTAAGTCTATCAAAGTTGGTCATTGAACAATGTTGCTATTACTTAGTAAATGTTCTTCTGGTTCTACTCACTTCACTCAGCATCAGTTCACGTAAGTCTTTGCAGGTTTTTCTGAAATCCACCTGCTCATCATTTTTCATGGAACAATAGTATTCTACATGCATATACCACAGCTTGTTCAGTCATTCCTCAATTGATGGGCATCCTCTTGATTTCCAACTTTGCCATCACAAAAAGAGCTGCTATAAATATTTTTTATATGTGGGTCCTTTTCCCTTTTTTATGATCTCTTTGGGATACAGACCTAGTAGTGGTATTGCTGGATCAAAAGGTATACACAGTTTTATAGCCCTTTGGGCAAAGTATGACAAATATTCTTAAAGTACTTACATGTCCTGTGCTAGGTGCTATGAGAGCTACAAGAAATATAAAGTTTACTGTTTCTGCCCTCAAGGAGCTTAGACTCCAATTGGGGATTAAGATCCTAAAAACAGAGCTAGCTATATTATCATTATTGCATAAGTGTGGTTAGGGCATTACAAAGCAATGTTCTATGTGATCAATAAGGGAAAAATTAGTTCTGTAATAAAAGGGAAATTACAGAAGGCCCCATGGAGGGCAATTGAGTTGAGCTTTAAAAGATGGGTAGAAATGATAAGGATGAAGACAGAGAGAGGTTATCCTAGGTATAAGTAAGCAAATTTGAGCAAATGCATGGAGACATGAAATGACCCCAGATTCACTGGAAACAGTTTTCAACTTTGAAGCATGGAGGATAGTAACATGATTGAAAGATAGGGTGGTGTTAGGTTGTAAAGGGCCTTGATTGCCAAAAAAGTTTTAATGTTACACACGAGGCAACAGGGACAAGGTTTTTGAGCAAAGAATTTCCATAACTAGATCTAGCATAAGAAAAGTTATTCTGGCAACACTGTAAAGGACGGATTGTAGTGGGGAGAGAATAGGAATGGAAAGACCTGTTATTGCAAATAGATTGTTACAATGGTCTAGGTTGGAAATAATGAATGCCCAAATTGGAGTAATGGCAGAGGGAAAAGAAAAGAGCAGGTGCGTATTTGCAACTATTGGGTTCACTTACGCCTCTAACACAGTTCTTTCTGTGGTTTAAAGCGGTTAGTTTTTTTTTTTTAATTCCTTTGGCATTTCATTCATGTTACTCTTTTTTTTTCTCTTTGATTTCCTCTCATTCATGCTATAGTTATTCTGAGTTGCAAATGATTTTTGCAGTAAATGGGCAGTATGGTATATTAGAAAGAAGACCGGATTTGCAATCAGTAAGTCTGGGTTTCTGACACCAACAGTGTGACCTTAGGAAAATTGTTTTTTGCCTCTGAGTCCCAGTTTCCTCAGGTGTAAAATAAGAGAGTTGATTAGATAAAGGTTTTCTGTTGAATCTCTAAGACCCTTCCCAACTCTAAATCTGTGTTACTGTCCAAGGATGTGTGGTAAATATTTTACAGCCAACTCCCCAAAGGGGAAAAAAATATACACAATAAACACTTTTAAGTTTAATCATTGTTATTAACATTTTCTCCATCACTTTCTTAAGTCTAGACAATCAACAAAACAATGAATCAAGCCCTGATTTATAGCATTTGATGAGGTGTAAATTCTCACACTGAAATTTTAACAATGGAGATCCCATATAAGTTGACTCAGGACAACCCTGGAACTGTATATGCAGAGCCATCATCAGTCATCTTGACCTGTGTCCTGCCACTGGACTCTGATGTATCTGGAGGAGAGTGAGGCTGATGACTTTGTGCAGTTCTGCCTCACTTAAATCCAACTCACTTGAAAGTCAAGACATCACCCTCCTGATGTCATTAGGCCTCTTCAAGAATGAAGGATGAACAACCACAACAACAAATGTGTGTGTGTGTGTGTGTATTCACATATATATATGTATATATGTATACATACACACATATATATGTATATTTTTTTTCCCAAGGCCTTCTACTCTTTACTGTTTTATTACCCAAATACCACACATACTTTCCCCCCTTGGGACTATAGAATTAAGCCTGTTTGTTTTCACACCTCCCTCTGGCCAACAGTAACAGAGAGATCTCAACCTAATTAGTCCAACAAACATTCTAGAAGAGCCCCCAGTGAATTTCTTTATGGATGAGAAAACTACAACCTGCCATCACAATCTATGGAAAGACCAGGTAGGTAACGGAGCCTGACATTTATCACTTCACCATTCAGGAGAAACAAGTAGCAAAGAGTCTGAGTAATGTAGCCATGTCAAAGCAATCCTGCCAAACATACATATTCTTTCTATAACCATCAAGTGGTGTCCTACTGAGTGATAGATGAAACATTCTGAATCATGTTACTCCTTGAACCATAGGCCACTTACGGGACATTGCCCTATTTTGTCTGTGTCCAGAGATTTCCCAGTGGTAAGCCTAGGCAGTGCCAGACAGAACGTCAGTGTGATGACTTTCGACTACTCCAACCATTTATCTAATTGAGGATCCTGGAACTTCAGGAAAAGTCTAGATGACCACCCACCCACTAGGTATATTTTCTAGGGGATTCTTGCTCAGCACAGATTAAATTAGGTGCCTTCAGGGGTCCCTTCTAATTGACACTCTGTGAGTTTAGCTTTAAGGGATGGGTAGAAACTCAGCAATTAAAGAGAGAATATATTCCAGTTAATAGGAACACTAGAGAAAAGAACAGCTGTCTACCCACATCTCTATTTTCTTCTCTTGGTAGTTTTTTTGGGGGGGAGGGGGGGAGGTCTGGACCTTTGATTTCTTTGGTGTGGGGAACTCCCAGTGTGGAAATTCTCTTTCTCAATGCAGATTGGCAACTGTTCTACAAATTAATGCCATAGAGAGTTTTTTGGGGTCACTGTGAAGTGGCTTGCCCAGGGTCACATAGTCAGTTTGTGTCAGAGGCAGGAGAATGGAAGTCTTCTTGCCTCTAGAAGGTAGGACCTCTAACCAAAATGCATTCCTGTCCAGCTTGTGTGTAACTAAATATGTGTTCCAGAGAGGAGTGAAAAAAGAACTAGTGGCTTATTCTGGGATGCACCTGTTTCATTCTGTATTTTCCTAGGCCTGTGGGATCATAAATCAAGATGTGGAAGTCATCTTAGAGGTCCCTAGGTCAGAGACTCTTCACTGGTTTTTTGTGCAATATGGACCCCTTTGGCAGTCTGATGAAGCCTATAGACCTCCAGTCCAAAGCACTAGTTTTACAGATGGGGAAACTGAGCCCCCTCCCAAGAGATCAAAAAACTTGTACAAGATCACACCAGCAGTAAGTGTGATCAAACCAGCCTCTCTGATTCCAAATCCAGCACTCTCCTACGCTGGAGCCAGACTTTGCCGGGCTAATGAGATATAAGGAAAACACTGTGCAAACTTTAAAGCACTATATAAATGTTAAGCTTATATTTTTAGGACGACTAGGAAACCCTGGGGTAGTGTGGGAGCCGGACATGCGTGTTCTACCTAGCTCACCTGTCCCATCACTGTATATACGGATTATTACTGTTATTTCCTGGGACTTTCTCCACAACACTGATCATCATTTTAAAGAATCCACCTCGCTTTTCGAAAAACTGTCTCGTTTCTAGACTTTTGGCCCTTTCTTTGGTCAGTGCAGAAATTCCCTCAATATTTGATATCCCTAAACTTGCCTCTTTATAGACCAAGGAATGATTTCCTCTGCACTTGAGGCCTGTGGCCTGCAAGTTATATGTTAGCAAGCTTAGTCATGTGCTGATAATGGTCTGGTTGTGCCCTTTTAAGACATAGATGGGAAAATACTAATCCCTTTGGGGTCCATTCCGACCAAATAGCTGGCCCTTATTGAAACCCCGGAATGACATTGGAAAATCTCTAGTTTGTCCTTGTCCTTTTGACTATTGCACCGGTTGAATTCCTGAGGGCTTTAATTATCACCCGGTGAACAGAGCCGGCCCTTGGTTGGGTGTTATGGGCTCTAGAAGCCGGGACTTTATCTCTTTCAGATCAGATTACTGACAAGCCCCAGTGAGTGGGGGCCACGGAGGGATGGAGGTGGGGAGGGCCTAGATTGGCAGGCTAATTGCTTCACTTCAGTTTACTCCAAAGGCCAGGGTAGAGGTGATAGCTAATTTAGAAGAAAGCCCCAGGACATTTTCCCCAAACTCAGAGCTGGTTAACTAACTGGAGATTTATTTATTTACTTATTTCAAGGGCCTTTTAATTGGTAAAACCTTTCCCAGGCAGGGTCTCTGGACTAGAACACTGATCTGTTTCTTTGATAGGTTTTTTGCCTCAGGCCACTGCTTTTCTCATTCTCCACTTTCTTCAAGCTTCTAATCAGGGCCTGGCCAGCAAGGGGGGGAGGGTTGGGGCCCGCTGGAGTTCCTGGTTCCTACATTTACCTACTTAAAAATAATTTTTCTTCTTCGTCTTTTTATTTTTTTAAACATCTTTTGGGAAGTTGAAGTTGCCCCGTACCATCCATTCTTTTAAAAGGGTATGTTTTTTTCCTCTGCCTTGCGGTTTGGCTGAATGTTGACAATATTCTGTGGCTGTGGGATTCCTTTGTGAGGAGAGGCTGGGGGCCCAGAGGATGCTGTTGTCAAGGGGCGGGGCCTGCAAGGTAACCACGAGGCCCTCCCAGCAACTTAGCAACCCATTGTTAACCCAGGGCCAGAGCTGAAAGGTTCTGGCTGCGGCTCACCGTTTATTGTCTCTGGGGCCTGGCTGCAGCCCTTGTTCTTTGACCCCCAGGAACAGAAAGATTTCCTCATTACCAGAGGCAGTACAGGCCCGCCTGGCCTCCTCTCTCCCCGGCTGCCAGTAATGAAATGCTAACCAATGCATTAAAATGCATCGCTTTTTCTGTGGCTCCCAGTATTTTGAATTTACCTCCCTCAGTGTATTTATTACAAGAGGGAAACTGTCTCTCTTTAGAGCTCTTAGCTGTTACGCATTTCTCTTTCTTCTCTCCTTCCATACAACATCATCCCCCTTTCCTGTTCGTGCCCAAGAAAGGTTACTTTGTATTTTGTGCAGGACTTTTCTGAGTATCTTGGGATTTAGATCTGGAAAGATACCTTGGATTCATAGCTGGAAGGGATCTTCATGGTCACCTGAACCATTTCAGAGTATCTTGGGATTTAGATCTGGAAAGATACCTTGGATTCAGAGCTGGAAAGGACCTTCATGGTCACCTGAAGTGTTCTACAAATCAGTAAAAATGAAGCCTGAAAAGCAGGGGGATTTTCCCAAGTCACACAGTAGCAGAATCAGGGTTTGAATCTAGGTTCTCTGACTCCAAATAGAGCATTGTTTCCACTGCATGCTTTCTGACTTGGCATAACCTGGTTGCACACAATTCTTTATTTTGTGGATGAGGAAACTGAGACCTCGAACCCAAGAGGTGCAGGGGCTTTATGGAGCAGTGACACCTTTGTGTTCTTACACATCTAGGTTCACTGGAGTCCTCAGAAAGAAAGTGGCCGGTGACAAGGAAGAGGTAGAAAAAGGGAAAGATCACAGGATTTCTGATACTCACATCATGCTAACCTCACTGCAAATCTGCAGTCTCTCTGGCTCTTGGCTCCCCTCCTTCAGGCATGAGGACTGATGAGCTAATGCTTGTAAAGACCTGCAAACCTGTAATTGAAGCATAATTAATAATCATCTGATCCGTGAATAACAACAGTAATAGTGACGTAATCTTCTTTCACTTTTTTTCTTCTGGTAGCAACTTTAGATGCTACCTATGTAAACTATATGTAAAAACTATATGTACTATATGTAAAAAACTACCAAGAGAAGAAATGTGGGTAGACAGCTGTTCTTTTCTCTAGTGTTCCTATTAACTGGAATATATTCTCTCTTTAATTTCTGAGTTTCTACCCATCCCTTAAAGCTAAACTCACAGAGTGTCAATTAGAAGGGACCCCTGAAGGCACCTAATTTAATCTGTGCTGAGCAAGAATCCCCTAGAAAATATACCTAGTGGGTGGGTGGTCATCTAGACTTTTCCTGAAGACCTCTAGGGAGAGGGGGAAAACCCCTTTCTCCTAAGGTGACTCGTTTTACTTCGGGGCACAGCTCTTATTGTCAGGAAGTTTTTCCTTCCAACAAGCTTCAAGCTACTACCCATTCTTCCTAGTCCTGCTCTCTGAGACCAAGTGGACCAAGTTTAATCTGTTTTCCGCTCTAGTCTTTTAAATAGCTGAGGACAAAAATATAAAATAAAATAAAAATAAGTGAGGGCAATTATATTGGCTCTTTCCCTACCAAACCCTCCAAATATTTTCTGGAGGCTAAACATCTCCAGATCCCTTCAATTCATTCTCATTTGGTAAAAACTTCCAGTTCTTGTCATCTTGGTCAAGCTTTTCTGGACATCCTGTATCTTATTAATGGCCTTGGCAAAATGTGGCATCCATAACTGAATCCATTATTTAAGATGAGGTCTGACAAGAGCAGAATAACAGAGGACTAGACCTCAACATTATACCTCTCTCAATGCAACGTAAAATGACATGAATATCTTTGGCTACCATGTCACATTGTTGACTCATTGAGCATGAGTCTCCTAAAAGCCTAGATTACAGGAGTGGGGAGCCTTCGGCTTCAAGACCACGTGTGGCCCTCTAGGTCTCCCAAATTGGATTCAGTCAAAGGGCCACACTTGAGGACCTGGGGGCCACATGTGGCCTTGAGGCTGAAGGCTCCCCATCCCTGGCTAGAACTTCATCAGATGAAGTGTAGTCTAGTCACATGTCACTTATCTTTTTACTTGGATTTTTAAAAATTACTTTGTTAAGTATAAGACAATATCCCTATTGAATTCTGTCTTATTGGATTCAGTCCACATTCTGGTCTGCTGAGATTTTTTGGATCCTAATTTTGTCAAAGAACATGTTAACTTTGGATCTTTTCAAATCTGATGAACCTGCCATCTCTGTCTTTGTATAAGTCTTTGATAGAAGAGAACCAAGAGTAGACACCCCACTAGAATTCTTCCCAGTTGTTTTTGAACTATTGATAGATACTTTTAGGATCTGGTCATTCAACCAGTTTGAAATCTAACTATACTCTTGTTGAGCCTACATTCTTCCATCTCGTCCACAAGAATAGCATAAAACACTATGTCAAATTCTTTGCTAGTAAACTATGTGGCTAGCATTTCCTTTATCTACCAGTTTGGTGTAACAGTCCTGTGGGTAAGATTTGGACTGGCCTCCTTTCAAGGAGGCCTGAATCACTACTGAGAATTGTATTTCTTCCCAGTGTGGGAAGAGGAATCTAACATGAGATCAGGCCTGATGGGCAGGGTTTTCCCCTTACAGCAGGAGTCTGAAGGATCTCTTGAAGGAAAAGAGGAAGAATATTCTGAGAGGATACAGAGTAGCATTTCCTTGTTTCTCTTTGTTAGAGATATGGCAGCTTGGGACAGCTCTGGAAACCACACAGAAGAAAGTGACCTTTTCTAGCTGGAACTAGGATCCCAACCTCCCAGCTAATTGTCAGAATTTTTTGTCTTTAATTGGGAGCAACATCATGAGTCATCTATATGTTTCAAAAGTACAATTCCAAGAGCAGAATCACTATGAAGTAGGGACCTTTAAATCTTCCTCATCAGACCTCAAGCCTAATATAAAATACTCTATTTGTTATGTATTATTGTTATCTGCATATGTTTCATAACCTCCTACCACCTGTGGCATCCCCATTAGACTATAGATAAATGAAGTCTGGTGGCCAGTCTGGCCCACGCTTTGCATTTCAATAAGTTCCTAGGTCAGTGTTGTGGACATAACAGTTGACCTGTATGCTTATCTGACTTGCGTAATCCTGTGTCTAGGAGGGTCCGCTGCTGAGGAGGGAAGCAGTGGTGTTAAGCTGAAACAGCCGTAGGATGGGACACTGGCTTAGTGACCTGGCTTAGACTGGAAAGGGAGATTATAGATTATTCAATGTATAGGCATCTCCAGACAGCTCCAACCCTAGTCTCTGTCCTTATCTAATCAGAAGACTTGCTAGGCAACCGAACTCACATAACTTGGTTTTCTGTGAATAAAAAAAAAGCTCAATTTGACATAGTGTTTTATGCTATTCTTATGGACAAGATGGAAGAATGTAGGCTCAACAAGAGTATAGTTAGATTTCAAACTGGTTGAATGACCAGACCCTAAGAGTATCTATCAATAGTTCAAAAACAACTGGGAAGAATTCTAGTGGGGTGTCTACCCTTGGTTCTCTGCTGTTTTAACGTTTCTATCAAAGACTTATACAAAGACAGCTAGGTGCTAGCCCTGGCTGTGCCGTGATGCTGTTGTTCAGTCATTTTTCAGTTGTATCCGACTCTTTATGACCCCATTTGGGATTTCCTCGGCAAAAATACTGGAGTGGTTTGCCATTTCCTTTTCCAGCTCATTTTACAGATGTGGAAACTAAGGCAAAGTTAAATGACTTGCTCAGGGTCACACAGCTAGTAAATGTCTGAAGCTAGATTTCAACTCAGATAGATGAGTCTTCCTGACTCCAGGTCTGGTACTCTAACCACTTCGCCACCTAGATGCCTCCAACCATTAAATGGAAGTCTCTAATTTTCTATGCTTCACTTGCCTCATGATTTTTTTTTTAATTTTTGGTTTGAACCTGTGATTTCATTGTTATAGGGAACTACTGGGTAAGGAAAATGCTATTACTAATGTAAGCATTTCACAACTTATATATAGTCTTAGAGAGTTGCCTCTGGCACTAAGAAATTTAATGACTTCTCTAGGGTCACACAGCCAATCTGCATCAGAGAGGGAATTTGAATGGTCTTCTGGAAGAAGCCCAGTCTCTATAACCATATATCATGTAGGCTCTTTTCCTCAATAAAATTAGGGATAAAAATAACCTCTGTTCTAAGTACCAGGCAAAGCTGTTATTGAAGATAAACTGAGGTAGTATACAGAATGGGTTACTTTTATTGCTACCTTCTATGATGTGATACCTTAGAAAACCACAGCCACCATGGAATTGGGTGCTAATGAGATTAGTCTTGGGTTCAAATTCTCTAATTCAATTGACTGCTGTCAATTCCCAGGCTACTGACCCAAACTAAAACACCTGGGTGGGCTGTTAAAGTTACCTATAGCTCAGAGTCCCCTTTTCTCCTCCTCCCCTACCGCCAGGTACTACTTTCAGAGTAAAGGCAAATATCGGGGACAACAAAGAACCAGCTCCGGCAGTCAGGCCCCGTAAGAGGAGGCATACTCTGATTTAGTCATGTAATGTCATCTAATGTAACTCCCTAGAATATCTAGTCTGTGGTTGTGGGGGTGGATTAATGGGCAGAAATTGCAGACTGAACCATTATTCCTCACTTGATTTAGGGAGTTTGTGCTGTAATTTAGGATACTATATTTCACTTTGTAGTCAAGCCATCTAAAGTTACTAAAAAAAAAAAATAATCTCAATCGATTAGGTAAAGTTCATAGCCCACATGTTGGGGTCCCACTAATGTCATCAGATAGTTTGTTTTGACATCCTAATTTAAAAACTGAACTTTACTTCCTCCCCCAGATACAACCATAATTATGCAGATAAACTCTGGTTAGTTAGGTAAGCAGCTAAAACCACTTTGTAAGTGAAGCCCACTGAGGAAAAAACCCACTAGGAAACGAAACACAATGATCAATCTTATTTCCTAGTTAGTTGCTACCACTGTACAAAAGGGAAAAAAATGATCCTGAAAATCCAAAATTTCCAAGTCAGAATTTTCTGTGCTTTTTATTATGCTAATTATAGGTTTGACTGTGTTCGATTTTGAGCAACTTTTCAAATATTTGTTTTTGTGAGATTCAAATACAGACAGACACAAATGTGAACTTTGTGAAAAAAATCACTGCATCCCTGTTTTAAACCTGTTTCTTCAGAAAGTGAGAAAGGCTTAAGCCCCTTCAAGATACATCTGGCTGGGGCCAGGCTTTTAGAATAGTAACAAACCTATAGAGAGATTACTAAAGGAGTGAATAGTTCAACATTTGTGTGGGGATTGAGCGTTTTTTTATTCACAGGAAACCAAGTTATGTGAGTTCGGTTGCCTAGCAAGTCTTCTGATTAGATAAGGACAGAGACTAGGGTTGGAGCTGTCTGGAGATGCCTATGCATTGAATAATCTATAATCTCCCTTTCTAGTCTAAGCCAGGTCACAAGGAACAGAAAACAATTTCTCTCTGTGCCAAGATTACAGTGAAGCATTCTCCATTTGATAAATGTTCACAGGACATGGAGGCAGTTTTCAGAAGAAGAAATTCAAACTACTGTTGTAAGCTTTTTTTTATTATGACACTCTTGATAGCCTTATTAAAAAATGCTACAAATCACTAATAATTAGAAAAATGCAAATTAAAGATACTCTAATTTTCCCCCTCATTCCCATCAGATTGGCAAAGATGGCAAAAGAAGAAAATGACAAATTTTGGAGGTGCTGCTGGAAAACTGGCACATTGATGGAGTTGTGAATTGACTCAGCTATAATTGAAAAGCATTTGAAACCATACCCCAAAAGTTACTACTAAACTGCATGCTCTTT
>NW_020954580.1:26861355-26988035 GCF_900497805.2 Vombatus ursinus | reverse complement strand
AAACTAAAGGGATGCCTATCAATTGGCTAAACAAATTATATTACATGAATACAATAGAAAACTGTTGTAAATTTGAAAAGGGACAGTTTTAGAGAAGCCCAAGAAGACTCTTCTGGAGTGATGCAGTGAAGTGAGCAGAATCAGGTGAACAGTTTATACAGCAACATTGCCAGGAAAAACAACTTTGAAAGATTTCGTAATTGTGATCAATGTAGTAAACAATCACTATTCCCTGTATGCCAGAACAGAGGTGGTAGACTCAAAATGCAGAATGAAACACGTATTTTTGGAATTTGTTTTGCTTGACTATGCATATTTGTAACAATGGTTTCCTTTTACTTTTTCCAATTGAGGAGAGAGGTAGGAGGGAGAGAAAATAAATGTTTGATAAATTGAAAAAAAAAAAGTAAAAAGTTAACAAACGGCCCCAAAGATATAGGGAAGGCAGAGAACCATCTAAGAACTAATTGAGAAGGCCCAGAAGACAAATTAATTCCTTCTCTCTGATTAGTTCTACAGCAAAAAGTCTAAAGCCACCAGAGAGGAATCAAAAGTAGCACCTCTATATTGAAAACACGGCTGCTCTAAATGCCAGACCCAGAATCAGACCCAGAACCAGAGACAGGGCGCTATCTAGATACCTAAAAGACATTGGTTAGACGTTGAGGAAAGGTTCAGAAGGAGTTAGCCTCTCCCGAAAACCAGAGATGGATTCAGCATTGTTCGGTTATTTAGAGGAAAAACAAGCTAAATAAGGAAGATATCCAGTTGTAGCTAGGTGTTTGCATTTATTTCTTTAGTTCTGGCTAGTAGTCTTTAAATATTGTTATGCAGATGATAGTAATTAGTGATTACCTAATCTGCAGCTATGGCCAGGCACCACCGCTCTGTTGGTGGCAGCTAAATTGTAGACCTAGAGCCTGAGAGGAAATGAGCAGCTTCTGAATCAACAGACTATAAACCCAAACCTGTGTGTGAAAACACTTTTTTTTCACTTTGATGGTCCAGGTAATGCAGCAGTATAGGATTGGCCTAGAGTGGATAAAATCCTAAATTTCATTTTTTGGTAAAAGTATAAGATCAATTATCAAATGACACCATTATCCTATATATATGTGTGTTTGTGTGTGTGTATGTATATACATGTATGTATATACACACACATGTATATATGTATATATACTCACTATATCTATCTATCTATACATCACAACACTATTGGTTTTTTTATTTCAAAAACACCTTACCAACTTCTGGGGTTGTCCTGTCTATCTCTTGATGTATGGATTGATGATGTATCAGCGTAGAAAGAAAGGAGATTCCAAAATTTTGATTCTGAGAGAATAAGGAGATTGGTGCTACCACTGATAGAGTGAAGAAAGTTAGGAGAGTTAATTTAGGCAGTTAGGTGGCACCCTGCCTGGAGTCAGGAAGACCTAAGTTCAAATCTAGCCTTATACACTTTTTAGCTGTAAGAACCTGGGCAAGTCACTTATCCTTCAGTTAATCCTTCCTAAAATGGGGCATGAAGAGCTAAACATGATACCATACTCTAGATGTGGGCTCACCAGAGCAGGGTACAATGGGACCTTTCCCACCCCATGACTGTATGCCATGCCACTCTTAATGGAGCTCCAGTAGCTGTAATGCTGTTGTGGCTGTTTAGTCATTTTTAGTCATGTAATGAATACATATATACACACACACACACACACACATATATATATATATATATAATGTGTGTAATATATATATATATATATATATGTTTAATGCTTTCTGACCTTGTGCATTGGCCCCTGCCTTTCCCTACATCTGTGCAAGGATGTGTGTTGTTTTGCCCATAGAGGTTATGTGTATCTACATGGTCTGTCTAGATGTGGCTTCCAGGGAGGCAAGAATAGGTATCTTCAGAGTTTTCTCCTTCCACTGTACTCCAAGAGAGACTTTGATTCCTGACAGAAGGAGTAAAGGATGTTGGGGTCAGAGGCTGGCCACTCTGCTCTCCTCAGAGGAAGGACATGTCAGGCTAAAACTATATTTATCTGCTCCCCTAAACATTGTTAGTCTGCGGGAGATAGTTTTTAAATTCAAGCTATGTTCCTGATCACTACCCCTAAATGGAGAAGTACCCCAAGCTGTATATCCAAGACTTGACTCCCTTCCCACTTGATACCAGTTTCACAATGAATACACATCGGAAATAGCAAATTAACCCATTTATCCAAATAGATAGCAAATGGAAATCAGAAAAAGCATACATATGAGAATATATATTTATATGTGTGTATATGTATGCATTTATATGTATAAATATATGTATATGTGTGTATACCAAATACACAGGGTAAATGACTTCTTCCATTTGAAGTAAGAGCTCATCTTTGCCAATGAGGTGAGTATTATGACCCTTTGAACCAAGGGTTACACCTGGAATGCCCAAATGTTGAATTATCCATCATTTAATGCCTAATTCAATCTCCTCCATGAAGACTTCCCTGATTGCTCTATTCAGGAATGACCTTTTTTTACTTGAACCTCACATGACACTTCTTTTATATATTAATCATATATTATCTTGTAATGTAGTTATTTGAAATTCATGGTATTTTAATTTAGATCTTAAAGGGTCCTTAGAGGTAATATAGTCCTACCTTTTCATTTTACTTATAAGGACACTGACACCCAGAGACATTAAGTGACTTGCCCAAAGTCACAGAATTCGTAAATATTGGAGCTGGGATTCAGATCTGAATCTAATTCCACATTCTTTGTGTGTGTGTGTGTGTGTGTGTGTGTGTGTGTATGTATACAAGCATGTGTGTACTCATGTATAAGAGGAGAAAGAGACAGAGACAAAGACAGTGACAGAGAGAGAGATTCCCTCCTAGACTTAAACTCCATGAAGGGACTGTGCCTTATTGAAACTTTGTATCTGCCACAACACCTAGTAGAGTGGTCTCTACTGTATGTTGAATTGAAATATTGTTTTGTTGGTCACAATAATCACTAAATAAATGTTTATTAAACTGAATTAAATTATCTACCTTACAAAAATAGTTATATCTTATAGTTTGTATATGTCCTTAAGTCCAAAGAGCTTCTGCCTTTCACAACCTGACTTTCACCAACCTATCTTTCCAGTTTTATTGGACATTACTCCATTTCCCACAATTTTTGGTCTTCTAAATTGGCCTGTTTGTTTCTCATGCATGGCACTCCATCTCCTATCTCTGTGCCCTTCAACTACCTTTCCCTAATCACCAGAATGCACTAGGTCTTCCTCATCTCTGCATCATAGAACCCCTCACTGCCTTCCAAGACTCAGCTTAAGCAACACCTTGTTGCACAAAGCCTTATCTCCTAACTACTGATGGCCTTCCTCCCTAACTACATTGTATTTAACAACCTTTTATTTATCTTATGTATATTTATCCTGCATATATTCTTACATATCTATCTTGTTTCTCCTGATAGAATGCAAGTTCTTTGAGAGCAAAGATTCTTCCTTCCTTCTTCCTTCCTTTCTTCCTCCTTTCTTCTTTCTTTCCTTCCTTTCTTCTTTCTTTCCTTCCTTTCTTCTTCCTTCCTTTCTTTCCTCTTCCTTCCTTCCATCCTTCCTTCCTTCCTTTCTTTTTCTCTTTCTTTCTTTCTTTCTTCCTTCCTTTCTCTCTCTCTCTCTTTCTCTCTTTCTTTCTCTCCTTCCTTCCTTCTTTCTTTCCTTTTTTCTTTCTTTCTTTTCTTTCTTTCTTTCTTTCTTTCTTTCTTTCTTTCTTTCTTTCTTTCTTTCTTTCTTTCTTTCTTTCTTTCTTTCTTTCTTTCTCTTTCTCCTCAGTACCTGGCATAGTGCCTGGAATAAAGTAATCATTTAATAATTCTTTGATGATTGATTCTGAGTAAAATATAGAATGGATAAAAATGAAGACAATAGTAGTAATAAAACAAACAAACAAACAAACAAAAGAACCAGTTCCTGGACTTTACAGTCAACAACATTTCAGATTTACATACATAGTCTTTCAAGGGCTTTCAAAGCACCAATACATTTACTATATTTGGAAACCCAAAACCCATTTTTCTATCTGAAAAAAGGAAATGCAAAGAAGTTATATAGTTACTCAGCAAGTCAGATCTGAGATTGACTTCAAGGAGTCATAAGCATTATTCTGCCAAAATGTATTTCTGTAGTAGGTGCTAGGATATTTCATACTTTTGCCTGTTAAAAACAACAGAAACTAGAGTCCTCCTAAGGCCAAGCTAGTCTGAAGCCTGCTATACCCATAGTCTCTCTTTAAGCAAGACTGGTTATTTGAATAAGCCAATCCAAGTACTAGAAAGCTAACTGGGAAGCTTTATTAGTTCATGAATAAATATTCTCTGAGGTGGACCTGTCCCTTGAATGTTTGGGGTCAGAGATGGGGAGGAAGGAGAAGGACATAGAGATTTGCCAGCATTGTTGTTCAACCTGATATTTGTGATGCCACTCTCCTGAAGCTAAAGAACAATGGAAGACCCTTATCTTGGAAAGGACAAACTTGTGAGAGGGAATATCAAATTTCCATTCCAGCCTGTGTTACTAGAACAGTGAGTAGGTAAGGAGAGGTGCATCTCCTGCCAGAGGAGAAGAGCTCTTGACAACGTAGGTATGTATGTATATATGTACGTATTTATTTAATTTTGTGTTGTTGGCAAAGATTATGCCAGTGACAGAGAAAGGTTTTCTTTGGCAGAGGAGCATTTGGCACCCTGGCCAAAAGACAATGCAAGACCAGGCTCCCCTACTAAGAGCAACAGAAAACTGCAAAAGCAGCCACTTCAGAACGCGGAGAAGCGATGCCTGGCTACTCCCGCTGGGAACTCCTGGGAGATCCAGGGATAGGAAGTGGCAGCAAAAACTGTCCTTCAGATAGATTTCATTGTATTTTCTAGCTCTATAAAATAACCCTTCAGTAGTTTGATTGGTATAACCCTGAATGAGTAAATTAATCTAGGCAGCATTGTAATTCATATTATATTGGCTCAGCTCAACCGTGAGCAGTTAATACCTTTCTAATTATTTAGGTGGCACAGTAAATAGAGTGCTGGGCCTGGAATCAGGAAAACCTGAGTTCAAATCTGGCTTCAGAAACTTACTAGCTGTGTGACCCTAGGCAAGTCACTTAACCCTGTTTGCCTCAGTTTCCTTACCTGTAAAAGGAGCTGGAGAAGGAAACGGCAAACCACTTCCAGTATCTTTGCCAAGAAAGCCCCAAATGGAGCTGCAATGAGTCAGACACAATAGAAACAACTGAACAATAACAAATTATTTAGGGCTGTACTTACTCCTTTCTGTGTAACAAGGACTGGTGTAAGTGCAGAGTGCCACTAATGCTACTCCCCAGGAGGAAGAGGTTGGGGAATATTCTTCTCACAAAGTCATGACAGTGTCAAATAGAAATGCTGTGGAGAGAATTTGTAGCATTCATAACCATTCTGTAATCTATTCAGGTCTGCTGTTCGTGGGGTAGATAATTGGTCAGCATTAGGGAGCTAGAACCAGGGGTGTCTTCAAAAGGCTTTAGTTGGCCTTGGTCCCTTTCCTTGGTGGATCTTTGCTTTTGGTTTGACTCCTTTGATGATGGCATCCACCAATGCTAGAAGGGAAGAAGCCTTCAACCCACTCCCTCCAAACAGGTCTCAGGCAACTGCTTTCATTTTTTCCTTTTGTTTTAGGCCAAAGAATTAAAGGTTATAATTGTGAATTTTGAAATGTCAAGTGAGTGAGCCATCTTGGCATCCAGATTTCTAGGAGTCAGAGGACTCTGGGGAGTCTGCGAGGAATGAAGAGCAATGGTCTCTGCCCAGTGGTGGCTGAGTTGAGGACTCATTTTGCAGCGTTACTGAATTTGGACCTGAACAGCGGAATCTTATATGGAAACTGCTAGAACTGAGTCCACTTTTCCCAGAGACTGAGGTGGTATAGGGGAAAGTGTGCCACCAAGGTGCGGTGGGGAAAATGCTTTTATTTTTGTTCTTGCTATATCTTCAAAGTAAATATTCCTTCCTTCCCTTCTTCCTTCCTTCCTTCCTCCCTTTCTCTTCCTTCTTTCTTTCCTTACTTCCTTCTTTTCTTCCTTCCTTCTTTCTTTCCTTCCTTCTTTTCTTCCTTCCTTCCTTCCTTCTTTCCTTCCTTCTTTCCTCCCTTCTTTTCTTCCTTCCTTCCTTCCTTTCTCTCTCTCTGTCTGTCTCTCTGTCTCTCTCTCTCTGTCTGTGTCTCTTTCTCTCTGTCTGTCTTTCGGCTAGAAACTAGATGTAGTAAAAATCATGCTGCTGGTAGGCAGAAACCCAACCCCTGGCCTCAGGAGCATCTTCATGAAGGACCAAAGTCTTACAGGAGGCTGTTTGGGAACCAGAGCAGGTTCCCTCAGGTTGTTCCTCAGTATATTGTCCCCAGTAAAGTGCTAAATGTGGAACCAGAAAGGCCTAGGTTCAAATCCTGCCTCTGACACTTAGTAATTGTGTAAACATTTTAACCTCTCACTGGTGTAGGCAACTATTAAGGTCATAAAGTACTGACGCACATTGTTAGAAAGTTTTTTCACTGGGAGCGCCCTGCAAGTACCTGGGTGGTGCAGTGTGGAGAGAGTATTGGACTTGGAGTCAGAAAGACCTGAATTCAAATCCAGTCTCAGATATTTAATGGATGTGTGGCTCTGGGCAAGTCATTTAAACACTGCATGCTTCAGTTTTCTCAACTGTCCTTGCTTCTTGATGATCGCTTTCTTTTTTTTTTTTTTTTGTCTTGCTAATTTTATTTATTGATTTTTATGAAATTATTTATTTATTTTTAATTTTCAACATTCGCTTCCACAAGATTTTGAGTTCCAAATTTTCTCCCTATCTCTCCCCTCCCCCTACCCTAAGATGGTGTGTAAATTGATATAATCTCAACATATACATTCATCCTATTTTCACATTAGTCATGTTGTAAAGAAGAATTAGAACCAATGGGAGAAACCACAAGAAAGAAGAAGAAAAAAAAGAGTAAATAATATGCTTCAACCTGCATTCAGATTCCATAATTCTTTTTCTGAATGTAGATAGCATTTTCTATCATGAGTCTTTTGGAGTTGTCTTAGATCCTTGCATTGCTAAGAAGAGGTAAGTCTATCATCAATGATCACTTTCTTAAGCCCTTGTGATTATGTCTTCCGATCAGGGGAAAGAAAATTATTTTAGCAAGTGACTAACTTGCTAACCAAGTTACCAACTCACTGTTTACTTTTCCCCTTTCTACTTTTTCTATTTCTCAGTGTCACTGGATCATTTCTTCTAGGTAGTAGTGTCGATAAAGAACTGAACCTGGACTCACGAAGGTTCAAATCCAGCCTCACATACTTAGTTATTGTGAGATCCTGAGCAAGTCATTTAACCTCTCACTCTCAGTTTCTTCATCTGTAAAATGGGAATGACAATAAGCTTCTGCCTCCCAGGGTTGTTGTGAGGATGAAATGAGATAATATTTATAAAGCATTTTGCAAACCTTTAAGAGTTACATAAATGCTAGTTATTATTATTATTTCTTTGCTTAATCCTGAAATGTTGCAACCTTCTTATGTTAAGCTGTTTCTTAAAGAGACCAAACTTTTTTTCTAAACATTTTAAATTTATTTGAATATAAAAGAACAGAATTTTTTGTTTTGTTTTGTTTAAATTATCTAGTGGTTTCTTTACAGTCATTCAGGTTTAAAACCTTAGACTCTTTTTCCTTCAACCTCCATATTCAATGTCAGCAAATCATTTTTAAAAATTTTATTTTTACAAGTAGTTAACGATCTCTCCCTCTCACCGTACCTCCTTCACTAAACACTGAATTAAAAAAAAAGAAAGTAAGACTTTCGTAACAAAAACACACAATCCAGCAAAAACAAATTCTCACATTGGCCATGTTCAGAAGTGAATGTCTAAGTGTGCATTTTTAAGTAAATCCATTCTCTGGCAGGAGGAGGATGCCATGTTTCATTTTCAGTCCTCTGGGCTCCTAGTTTATCATTGCACCAATCAAATTTCTAAAATGTTTCAAATTTGTTTTTCTTTATCATGTTGTCATTGTAGAAATTGTGTTTCTGGTTCTTTAGCAAATCATCAATTCTTTCCAAATATCTTTTGCATTTGCCCCTTCTTCCCCATTGTCACCATGATTACTTTAATTCAGGCCCTTAGCACCTCATAGCTATACTTTTACAATAGCTTCCCCCATATACACACACATTAGTTGCTCTGTGTCTTATATTTTCCCTACAATAAATTGATTCAACTCACTGTTAGCAGGTTCATGCCATTAAAACACTGCTTTTCTCATGTCATCCGTGGGTTCAAAAACCCTTGATGATTACTCACTTCCTGGAGCATAATCAAAAGCTTCTACAGCTTGAGCTCAGACTATGGTTTGATATTGATTGTTTCTATCACTCAGTATGGAATTTAATCTATACTGCCTTGCAATAACACTTTGATGGATGTGTGACCTCATACATGTGGAATGGAGAGGGCAATGCATCCATGCCCTCTTGTTCTGTGTGACTCTTGACCACATTGTCATAAAACCTCTAGAGAAGGACTACCCAATATTCTGCGGAAGTTATTCTAGATCTTTCATCCTAATTGGATACTAGTAGAGCATTTAGGCTTGGCCGTCGGCTACCCTTTACTTCACTCTGTGATTGGTCCACCATCTTCTCTAGCTATCCTTCTCTCTGATAATGTCTTTTGCCCCACTTCTCATAAAAGATTCTTCACATAGATGGGTCACAGCCTACTCAGGGCTGCCATGTTGCTCTCGTTGCCCTTTGAATGGGCTTCAACTTTAATTCTTCGGAACCTGTAGCAATCTAGTGACCTACAAGATATTTTAAAAATTTATTCAAGAAGCATACATTTATTGTATTTTTGATTGAAAATAAGGTTGAAATGAAATTATCCATAAGACTCTTTCTAACTATGAAATTCAACATTTATTTCGTGTGACAGGGAACTGACCAATGACAACCCAAGGGCGGGAGCATGCAAAGGGGACCCACATGGATGTTTAGAGAGCCTGCTCCTAGGCATGTAAAAAGGAGGGCACATAGCTCCACTTCAGAGCATGCGTGGATTTCTATGACTGCTGCCTGTCTACTTACTGTGTGGCAAAGAGGAAATTTTTGGTTGGCTGCTGAACTGGAATTAATAGCGTATTCAAAAGATTCCCTTGGAGAAGTTTGTTCTCTTCCCTTGCCTGGCATTTGAATAAGGAGTACAAACTGCTGTGGACTCTCCCCTTCCCCCAGGGGAAGAGGCCTCAGTCCCTCTCTCCTAAAATTGCTAGAAAGCTGTGAATTTGGAACTCTGCTGTTGTTGCTGTTTCTGGTGTGCCTATTCCATTATGCTCTTAGGTGGAGTATTAGAGAGAGCTAGGACATTGTGAGTTGGAAAAGTTAGTAAGAGTAAGATTCCAGAAGTCTAGGACCTGAAATCCATGCCAGGACAATCCCAAGGATTGACCAGACTTACCTAATGTACCAGTGGGTTGACTCCAGGCCAGATGCACTGTCTTATAACAAGGAAATAACTCAGTCAGGGACTGTGCCACAATCAGAGGTGAGCATGGCAGAGTAAATGCTTTGTAGCAATTGCTTGAAATTTGAGCCTACTTCCTCAAGCAGATGATGTAATGGAGAGTTTGTCCCTGATTTGAGGGATGTTTGTACTTCTAATCTTGCTATATGTTCTCAATAAATATTCCTTTGTAAAATCTGATTGGTTAAATGATATTGGTGCTAATCACTGGGTCAGTGATACAGGGGAGATACTGAAGGGAACATACCAGAATAGGAGCTCTAGTCAATAGTATTATAAGATATACCTAACCCCTTGGGGTTACCCCTAGAATCCTGAGGGAGGAATATAGCTAGCTACCCCACTGGGGACTGATTCACCAGTATGAGTAGAAGTTGGAATAGGAATTCCAGTGATTTATTACATTCATATTCAACAATTCCTACAAATTTATTAGAAAGTTAAACCTCAAATTAAATTTGCAAACAATTCTTACAGACTTAGTGGGCTTAATATGAATGCTATGCTTGATAATGCCTTTGAGGTCCCAGGACAAATTCTTTGTTGAAATAGTTGAAGCTTTGAATAGGTAGGGGGCATCCCTGGTCTACTGGCTTACTTCTGGGTTGTCCCTTGTGATTTCTTTTTTTAAGCTTCTAAGACCTAAGAACTTGCAGGTCAAAGCAAGACAAGTTTCAGCAAATGACTCTAGATAACTTCATTGTCATTTGCGAGTCCATAGTTATGTAGGGTCAAATAGCCCCACAAATCTGATCTGTGGGATAGGAATTCATGTATTTATTAAGTTTATATTAAGTTCCTCCTAAGAGCCAGTGAGTTGTAGGTAAATATACTTGCTCACTTGACCAATTTCCCCTAAACAGGACATGCTGCTGATTGCATTAGGGGAGATGACAGGACTAATGAGCCTTTCTAGGGTAAATCACCCCAATGTGAAGAAAGACAGTTAATATTCCATATGTATTACCTTGAGTTAAAGATTAAAGAAGGTACTGAGAACTTTCGCTCTTCAAACTACTTGCCCCATCCCCCACCCCCACCTCCTCCTCTTTCCTGGACAAGCAGGATGGAACCAATTTTAGAGACTCCTTGGTCTAACATACTCATTTTCAAATACGCAGTGTGGTCCAATTGCTTCATCACATGGCCATTATCATTTTACGGATGAAGAAACTGAGGCCCAGAGAGATTATCCAAAATGCCTGTGCCATTCAATTACTCACAGATATTTAATTACAGAGCCAAGTCCACTACCACCGTCATTCTTTTCATTACATGATAAGCTTGGAAAACTACAACACTGTCTGTTAGAGACAGAAAGATTGTGCAATGGATAGAGTACTGGCCCAGGAGTCAGGGACACCTGAGTTCGACTTTGGCCTCATCTGTATTACCCAGGGCAAGTCATTTAACTACTGTCTGCTCAGTAAATGTGTAAAACTGGGATAAAAATAATGTCTACCTCCCAGATGTAGAGTTCTTTGTTCTACAAATGCTAGTTATTTTTGTTATTAGACTCCATTATCTACATCTTCTGCCGCCTCATAGAAATCTACAGTTTGGACTAAATGTAAGAAAGAATGATGAGAATTAGTTAAAATTCTGACTAATGGAATTTTGGAAAAAAACCATTTAATTCATTTCAAATTAGATTAGCAAAGGTTTGTTCAGTACAGCAAATCGTTAGAGGACCTACTTTAATAAAAAGATAACATTATTTAGCAATTAGGCGGCCTATCAGTTGTTTGCAATAAATGCTTGAATGTATTTCTTGTTCTCTTAAGTATTTTAAATATCTATGAGGCTCCACCCCACCCCCTCCCATATCTTCTTTGCACAGTTTACTAGGGGTTGATAATAACTCTTCAGTTCAGGAAATACTGTTTTTACAGCAGAGCCTCTTTGTAAGTAAAGACCAAAGTACAGAGAAGAGAACTTTCAGGACCTGCCAGGTATGGGCACACTGCTACATTGCAAGGCCCTAATCTAAAGTAGGTGCTGGATAGGGTTGCAGTGGGCTCTGCCCAGTCACTGACACTCCTTGTAATAGGGAGAAGACATGAGGCTCAGAGCCTTGGGTAGGCTTTTATTTCAACCTTTGAAGATCACCTGGCCCCATGTTCTCTCCCTCTGTCTTACCCTGGCTCCAAGGTTTCATTTCTTCAAAAAGTGAATAAAGAATGTCCTTTACAGACTGTGATCACCGTGTTTCATGGATCCCAGATCTCGGATAGCTCTCTGAGGCCATCTAGTAGTCTATCCTCCTTGTTTCCCACATGAGGAAACTGAGGCTCAAGAAGTCAAACTGATTTGCCCAAGGAAAGAGAGGTAGTATCAGAGGTTAGACTTGAATCCAGATCTTGTTTCAGGAATCTAAGATCAGTCTTCTCCCTCTGCCTGCTGCCTACCTACCCACTGTCTCTTCTCAAACCCAGATTTCTGACTCATCTGATCCCATCTCATATTCCCGCCTGCCTCGTCTCTGGGCTGCCTACCTCTTGGCCACACAAAAATTGAGTTGTGAGACAAATCCCTAACAGAACTGGAATTTGAAACCTGAGGCACACACAGTCCCCCAGTTCTTGGCCCATAGCTTGGATTTAGCCAAGGATGAGATATGAGTGTTAGAGAGGTGCCGGGAGCATGCCATATAGTCACATGACTCCATGTCCCAAAATTGATGGCCTGCTAAATTAGAAGGATTAGCATCAGCTAGCTAGGCAAGCAATAACACCAAAAAGGAAAAGGGCCTTAAAGTTCACCAAGAGATATCACTGACTCACACATGGTGGGGCCAATGAGGTCCAGATATTTAATTGCTCTTTAATATGGTGACAAGTTGGGGAGAAATATTGCCTCCTTCCGGGATCCATGCTGAACAGGGGATAGAAAGAAGGGCCTTGTTGATTGGGCATTTACTTTTTTCAAGGTGAAACTAGGGAAGGCGGACTGGGAGGAGCTGCAGGAATGAGGGGACAGCTAGAGCTGAGATTCATTAGCAGGAATTAGAATGCAGCGTATTGCAGAGAGCAGAGGGTGGACTTTATTCACCCTTAGCTCTAAATCAGAGGAATCATGGACCATAGCTTAAGTGCTGATAAGGATAGTAAGCAGGGGAATTTTTTTTCCTTTTTTATCCCTGAAATTTTTCACCATAGACCAGGTGGCCTTCCTTACAGTGGACAATCCATTTTGTTGTTGTTGTTGTTGTTTTTTTGAAAGAAAAGCTTAATTTTTGTATTCTGTTCATGGGGTTTGCGGTTCTTTTCCTGTTTGCTGATAGTGTTTACGAAACACCCAGGATGCGCTGAAGTGTTTCTGGGACAAAGTAATTTCAGAGAAAGAGGGGTCAAAGGATAAATTCAATTCAATAAGTATTTAATAAGCATCTGTCCTGTGCCAGGCACTGTGCTAGGCACTGAGGATACAATGACAAAAATGAAACAGGTTCTGCCCTCAAAGAACTTATATTCTCCAGGGGAAAACAGTCTGGACCTTCTGCATACCAATTATTAGGCTGAAAGTCTTCTCTGGTAACATTCATAATAGTGAGGAAAATGGTAACAAAGCATGATGTAAATAAATGGGTGAAACAACATCTAACTGAGCCTCCTTCTGAGTTTATTTTCATGGTTACAGAGAGAGAGAGAGAGAGAGAGAGAGAATCCCATCTCTTATTTCTCTGCCTTTCCACCTGACACACTTAGAATGCCCTCCCTTCTTGTCTCTCCTTAAAATCCCTGGCTTCCTTCAAAACTCAGCTTATATGACACCGTCTTCATGAGGTCTTTCCTGACTGCCTCCCAGCTTTTAGTTTCCCTTTGTGTTTATTGTATATGTTTCTTGTTCAATCATTTACTGTCGTGCTCAACTCTTCATGACCCAATTTGGGGTTTTCTTGACAAAGATACTGGAGTGGTTTGCCATTTCATTTTACAGATGAGGAAACTGAGGCAAACAGGGACACACAGCACTAAGTGTCTGAAGCTAGATCTGAACTCAGGAAGATTAGTCTTCTTGATTCCAAGCCCAGCTCTTTCTTCACTGCACCATGTATTAGTCATGTATTATTTTGCCCCATAGTCATTTGTGTATGTGTTATACTTCCCTATTGGACTACAAGCTCTACCAGGGCAGGATTCTTCACGCAGTGGGGGCTTAATGCATTTGCTGAATTGAACTCATTTTTGTTTATTGAGGCTTTATCTAAGTGGGGTGGGAGCCCCAGACATACCCCAAAGCATCAATTATACTGCTTGGAGCAGTCCAGCTTTTGTTATCATAGACTCTCTTTGTGATGACAAAGGCTTCATTTGTATCAGACTAATGCTGCTGTAGCAGTCACGGGATGCCACTGCCACTGTTAGCAATATGTTTGGGTGGGAGGTGAGAGGCTAGCCATTGTGAGGCTACAAAGCACCGAGACTGCTGGTGAGCTGCTGTGAATTCATTCAAAACTGCCCCTACTCCGGCCTCCCAGCCTCCTCTTCACAGGCTTCAACCCTGGCTTCTCAGACTGCAGCAGTTCATTTTCATGACCTTGTCCTTTGCGGTGTGGATGTTTCCTAGGGGCTCCTGCCTGTCATCGAGTGTTGACAGTTTCTGAAGAATCTTTCTGGGCTTCAGGAGCAAGGTTATTGATATTGGAACTGAAGGACTGTAACTGGATTTCTCCTCTGCTGGAGACCCTCCTTGTGTCCTGCTAAAGGGTTGATCTCTGGAGCAACCCCTCTCTTGTGGATAGGGGCTGGGGAAAATCCACTGTTTATATTTTGAAAGGTTGAAAATGAGAAAGCTTTTGGTAACATCTAAGGATAGAGGAATTCATTATGTAGAGTTCCCCCCTCCTGTTCACAGAAATAATAAACCTGAAGCATAAAAAAATGTAAAAGCTAGTTTCTCAGGGAAAAAGGGCCCCATTGACTAATATTATGCACACCATGCTAGTGTATATAATAAGGAATTCATTTGCAAAGTACTCATATGCAACCTCAGACACACCTCAGTTGCTGTTCCACCCTGTGCCAGTCAAGTCAATGCTCAATGAATGCCTGTTTCCTCCTTTATAAAAAGAGGATAGTAATACATGTCCACCTAGCTTACAAGGTTGTTCTGAATAAAGTACCTTGCAAACTTTGAAGTGCTATACAAATTTGTTGTTACGATTATTGTTTGTGTTTCATAATCTTATCCCTTCCTATCATATAGTAAATATATTTATTCTCATTTTATAGACATGAAAATACAATAAAGTCAATCACAGAATCTTCGAGTTGGCCAATGAGTTATTTTTCAGAGAGACTTTTCATAGACCCCAGCATAGGGTAACCTTTGAGGCCATCTGTTCCAGTCTCTCACCTAGAGCACAATCCCTCTCAGACATGCCATCCAGCCACTGCTTGAATACGTCCAGTAATGGGAAATTCAGTACTTGGAAGCAGGAAGACCTAGGTTCTAGTTCTGTGCCTGACACTTACTAGCTTTGTGATCCTAACTTAAACTATTGTGAACCTTAGTTTCCTTATCTGTAAATTGGGGATAATAGCATCTCCCCTCACAAGCTGTTGGGATGATCAAATGAGGTAATGTCCATAAAGTCCTTTGCAAATCTTAAAGAGCTACATAAATGCTGTTGCTATTGTTTCTTTGCCAGAAAACACATTCCATCATTGGATGATCTTGATTGCTAGAAAATTCTTCCTTGGATCAAGCCAAAATCTGCCTCATTGTAACCTCCCTACATAGGTCCTACTTCTATCAGAGATACAAAGCGCCTAATTTTAGTTCCTTCTGAAAGTTCTTTGCATGTCAATACCCAAATGGTTCTGTGGCTGTATTGATTCAGAACTTTCTTTACAACAATGCTAATTGCAATTCATCAATGCTTACCCACTTAGTGCAACTTTCATAATAAGAATTAATAATTCCAATAATAATACATAGCACTTTAAGGTTTACAAAGTACTTTACAAATATTATCTCATTTTATCCTCACAACAACCCTAGGAGATAGTTATTATTATTATTCTCATTTTACAGAGAAGGAAACTTAGGCAGGCAGAGGTTAGGTGACTTGCCCAGGGTCACATAGCTGATAAGTATCTGAGGCTGCATTTAAACTCATCTTCCTGACTCTATCCACCGGGCCATCAAGCTGCCACATTGGTTACATTCTATTGCCACCATGATACTCATTTTTAGTTTCATATCTTGCTGTCACATAGAAACATTGGCACAATATTCTGCCCTCTGCTTTCATGGCAAGGTTGGGGTTGGTATAGGAGTTTTGCAATTTCCCAGAATCAATTAAGTCTATTCTCCTTTTCCTGTTCCTCTCTGGACCCAGTCCATTGTTCTTCTATACTGAAATGTATTGTATATCTACCCAATCCAAATAGAGACTCAAATGTAAACAGAATCCTGGATCTCTATTATATATCACATGTCAACTGAAGGTCGATTTTTCACTTTTTTTTTTTTAACCAAGAGCATATAGGGAAAAAGTTCAGGCCAAATAGACAAAGTGAGGGGTGCCCCTATACATCATGTAGAGAAATTCATCTCTTTATTTTAGCGAAAATTTCTTACACCTGTATTCACATCAACTGTCAATCAGTCCATCAATACAGACATACCTTGGAGATATTATAGTTTCAGTTCCAGATCACCACAATAAAGTGAATATCTCAATAAAGCAACTCACAGTTTTTTTTGGTAACTAGAGAGCTGGCAAGAAAGACTAGGGTTCCAGGCTCACCTCTGACATAATGGCCGTGTGACTGAAGGTAAGTTATTTAACTTCTCCACGGCCCATACAATTCACTAATACGTCAATGTGCAGATCTGAATTGATGGAGGGAATTTCCTCATTTTGGAGTTCCCCAGATAAAATCACTGGTGTGAGGCAGCCGGGGGGAGGGAGGGGTAGTAGAAGAAAGTTATTTTTCTATCCATCAGTTTAGGCCATGTCCATACTGTAAACTCTCCTACAGGCAAATATACATAATCAATTGACTTTTCAAGCTCACTTTTCTAAGCTCCATTTTACCTCTTTATATAGCTTTTGTTGTTTTTTAGTCATGTCAGTCATATCCACTCTTCGTGACCCCTTTGGGATCACGAAAGATACTGGAGTGGTTTGCCACTTCTTTCTCCAGTTCATTTTACAGATGAGGAAACTGAGGCAAAGTGGGTTAAGTGACTTGACCAGGGTCACATAGCTAATATCTGAGGCCATATATGAACTCAGGTCTTCTTGACTCCAGGCCCAATGCTCTATCCATTGCACCACCTAGCGGCCCCCTTTACAACCCTTTAGCTTCCATGTCATTTCCTCTGTGTGACATCAACAACATGTCACTGAATGTCCATCTTCCTTGTAATAGTTAATCTAAAAGTGGCATGAGGGCTTTGCACGCTAACAAAAAGTCTCTTGTCTAAACAGGTGGGGAAAAAACTTCTAGGGAGTTAATCTCCTAATTGCCTGAAAACTGGCAGGTAATCTTGTTTCCCAATTATAGTGCTTTTGATTTAAGTCTAGTAGCAAATCTACAAAATCTGATACCTTGAAATGGCTTGAGCAGCATTGATCTGAAGTGTGGAGAATAGGATAAGAAACCAGTCTTTGCTAACACAGGCAGGACAAAAAGCAAAACGGGAGATACACCCTAAATATTTTAATTTTTCAAAAACCCCATGACCTAGAAAAGATTTTAAAAAATACATCCAAAAGGTCCCCGTGCAACTTTTATGAGTAATTTTGACTTCAGCAAAAGCAAACACATTCTATTGGCAAGGAAGAGAAACTGTGGAATATTTGTGCAGAAGAGAAACAGCAGGAAAAAGAGAGATGCTAAAAAGACACCAATTTGAGAGGAGTGTGAAGAGAAGAGGTAAAGTGATGCAGGCATAGGGAAGGGAAAGAGAAGGGGATAAGGATTTATATAATGCCTGTTATGTGCCAGGCACTGTGCTAAGAACCTTTTATAAATATCTCATTTGAGCCTTACAACAACCCTGTGAGGTAAGTGTTGTTATTATCTCCATTTTACATACAGTTGAGGAAATTGAGGCAAAAAGGTTGAGTGACTGCCTGGCATATTCATAGCATAGTACCTTCTTCTAAATAGGACAATTGTGCCTATTATGTATAGGACAGAAAGAGAAAGTCCATGTATAATGGGAAATAGTACCCAGATTTGAATCTTGACTCTGACCCCTTGTTTTATGCTCTGTATTAATCTGAGCAAACTGCCTAATCACACTAGCTCTGTATTTCATCACCTGAAAAATGAGGGGTTGGTTTAGATCACCTCTTTTCCAAGAGGAAATGCCATGCAGAAGAGAGTAAATTAGAATGAAGATTTCCTTCCTGCCACTTCAGATTATCTTCCCAGAGTAAAGGACTTATTATGTCCATGATGGAATCATCCATCCTCCATTTGTCGTTCTACATTTTCACATCATCACCCCTTGATCTTGGTTTTTTTTTTCTTTTTCTTTTTTAACCTAATAGATTATTCTGGCTTGGAGGTATGTTTGTTGTTTCCCTTTTCCTTGTGGTCAATATACTTTTCACCTATTTCTCCAAAACTCTTCAGCATATATATTCCTGAGGGGTCTAAGCAGGATATGGTTCTCAGTGAGAGTTACAGGAGAAGTTCATGTAATAGTTTACAGACTGACTTGAAAAATACAAAGGGTTGGAGGAAATTATATGGCTTTCTCTACCAAAATTAATGGTGATAGGAAAAAAAAAGAGAAGAAATGGTCTCTCTAGTTATTTTTTGAGAACCTACAAAACACGTAAGTACTTTTTCTGGAGGCTTTTCTATGTTGAGATGGCCAAGAAATTGAGATTGGTTGGACCCCTAACTTTAATAACCAATTTTACTTATGCTTCTTGTTGAGTTTTGGTTTTTTTTGGGGGGGGAGGGAGTTTTTTTTTTTGCTAGATGGGTTTTTTCCTGACCTCTCTTACTTATAACAGTTCATATTTGTAGATGTTGTTTTCTGACTTGGGGAGCAGGATAGAGTAATCTCCTTGAGGACAAGAAATGTTACTTATTTTGTCTTTGTAAGTGCTTAATTAATGCTTATTGAATAAAGGAAAGAAGGAATGAAAAAAGGTCAGAGGTCAACATGACCTCTTTAGCTCCAATGTCACTGTTGGTGTGTCTGAGTACCACTGTTAGAGCTAAGATGTAGATAGGGAAGAAGCAAAGAAAGAAAAAGGAATAAAACAGAAGGAGGGGAAGAAGGAAGAGAGGGTAAAAGAGAAAAGAAGGAGCACAGGACCAGAAGAATGCCATTGAGAGTTTTGGTGCCTCTCCCTGGTAGCCAGGTTGTAGGTTGTCCCTCTGTACACTCAACTGCATGATAACAATAATAATTCATAATAATAATAATAATAATAGCTAGCATTTATACAGTGTTTTAATGTTTGCAAAGCACTTTACAAATATGATTTCATTCTTCCCTCACAATAACCCTGGGAGCTAGGTGTTATCATTAGCATTCCCATTTTACAGATCAGAAATGATATTTCTAATCTTTATATTCTCAGACCATTGCTCTGATTCTGAGTGTAGTGGGTGATTAATAATGCTTGTTGGGTGAACAAATTAATGAGTGAACTTCTCATCCTGATTTCAAGTTTACTCCAAACCTCCTAAGCATAAGTACTCTGCTTATAGTCTACCTGCATTGAATTTTATATGGTTATGGAAATCTATTTTTCATGTTGGTTTATGCTCCATGACTATACTATAAAGTCTTGAAGGCAGGAGATGTATATACTATCCTTGCCTCCTATAACCTCTCTCCCATTTCCACAATAGGTGCTCAATAAATACTGATGACTAATTGAGTCTAGCTTCATTCACCCCATGGGAAAGGTATTTGTTGATTTATGGCACTAGGAATTTGCTAGGAGTTGATTTGATTTAAGAAGGACAGGGGAAGATTAAAAGTCAGAAGATTTGATTTATGATCTCCATTTGCTCACTCTCACATTCATTTCCCCACTATGTATTTTGGACAAATCATGTTTCCTTGTCTCGAGTACCCCCCACTGATGTGTTCATTTTTCAGCCAGAGAACACAGCTAGTTTAATGCAAAGGCATTTAATAAAATAGTATAGTAACAAAAGTAGCAATCAAATACACACACAATCAGTGGGAAGGGTGGCTATACTTAGGGAACACATCTGAAGAAGACACACACATAAAGAACATATAGATAGCTGTGTGACCCTGGGCAAGTCACTTAACCCCAACTGCCTCACCAAAAAGCAAAAAAAAAAAAAAAAGAATTTATAGGGCCAAGGTTTCCACATCAAGGGGCAGATCATTCCTCCAATGCTGCAGGGCTGCTGATGTCTTCTGATGGCATCTTTGTGCTGCTCCTGTTTTCCACTGGTCTTATACAGGATGTAATTTCTCCTGGGCAATGATCCCCTAGTCTACTGGTGACTACTGGGCCATGCAGTCACTGCCAGATATGGTTCTGCCAGGCATATAGTTGCTGAGTATTTTGCTTTTGGTGTTTGGTTTTCACTAGAATTTTCAGTTGAGGTACCATATCTTTCCAATAGAAAGAAAATTGGGCTTTTGAAGTTCTCATTTAGTTGAGAATACAGGGGCTTAAAGGTTCAGTGTGTCTTTGAACACATCCAGTGTCAACATGGAGAGAATGAAAACCTCAGGTGCTTTTCTCCCTGTAAAGAGAGGGAAATCTATTAATACTCAGAATTTTGGGTATAGTTCACTTTCAAGGATCATGCTCTTTCAGAACACAGAACAGCTAAGCAAATGAATAGCATCCAGAGGCATTTTAACTGTCTTTGAATGTTGCTTCTTCCAGTTAGGAGGAACCATGTCTCTGTCCAGAGCCTTTCTGTGACTTATGGTTAGAAAATCCTAATATATGCTGTTTAATTTTCTGTCTACCTATCTTCCTTCCTTCAGAGTCATATCAGACAGAGGCAGTCCTTTCAATATATAACCAGGGGTGATCTGAATATTCAATTGGGTTCTCCCAATCCCAAGATTCTTTTGTTCCACCCAAAGAAATGAAAGAGAGGGGCTAAGGTAAGGAGCACCAAAAAACAAAAACAAAAACAAAAACAAAAACAAATCACCTTTTACCTCAAGCCTTTGTTCCCAGTGCCTACCTTTATTATGTATAAATGTTTGACAACTAGCCTCCCAGGCTTTGGACCACCCTCCACCATCTCTCAGGGACATAACAAGATCATATGCTGTCTGTAACATTTATAAAACATCCGTGGGTTGATTGTTCTAATATAACTCCTTCCACAGGTAATCAAATTGGGTTGCTGTTTTTCCAGGAAATGTTTGGAACATATACTATGCAGAATTAAAGAATAAATCTTTCAGAGTAAGTTACAGCTGTGCTCTTTGTAATTATACAAGGAATATGTGCCTAGTTTCTATAACTTCTAGGAGCAAAAGAAATGCAAGTTACTTTGTCAGAAGTTACAGAGATTTGCAATATAAAAGCATTTGGAAATAACTTCTAAACATTAGTTTTCTTAAATCTCTCAACATACAATGACTTATTTATAAGGTTCTTTACTACTCATAAGTAAATTTTAATAAATCCTCTTTAATCAGTCAGCAACAAGCTGTTTGAACAAAAATAATTAGGCATCTAGTCTCCCAGTGATTCATTGCACTCATACACCATGCCAAGAGATACCTCTGCTGTTATGCAAACCAGAGTCAAAATATTTTTATATTTTTCATAGTTCTGGGTAAGGGTCATAGCAACTGCACAGTACCCATCCCTAGTCTCTGCGGGCTGCTTAGCTATCCAAACACTTAACAGCAGGCCTTGCCAGGAGAGCACATCAGGTTTGTCAGACTCCTGCTGATAGGCAAAGCTACAGCTCACATGAAGGTTCTGAAAGCAGAGACTGTGCAGTACTACCTCAGTGTCCCAGGAGGCTCTGTGGGGTGCGGGGGTGGGGAATGTGGAGTTGGCCCACCCCAAACCTCAGAAAAAATCTAGGATTGAGAATCCCCAGCTGTAACTGGGAGACACAGCTGCTCAAAGTCATGCGGAGAAAAGGGCAAAGGGATGAACACCCTGAGTGCTTCCTGGAAAGAAGAGAAGACAGGCAAGAGAAAGCAAGAAAGCTGTATCCCAGGATCACATCCCTTGTGCTGATAATCATTTCATCCATCCCTGGTCAGTGTCTTCCCCTTCAACATATATGCCCTGGACTAATTTCGGTAAGTCAGCTGTTTCACCATCCTCCATTCCCAATTTCATATTATTGCTGTCAAAATAAAAGTAAGAGACAAATTGTAGGGTGATCTGGGTCCAAATTAACATTATTCAAATGAACCTGGACTCAAGGGCCCAAACCGCATTCCTGAATATATCTCCTAGTATCCTTGAATCTCTTAGATCTCTCCATTTCAGCCAGACTAGACTTATCTCTGGTCCGAATACATCTTTCACTTTCCTCCCTTTGAACCCTTTCTCAGATCATGCCTTCACCTCCATCCTTCTGACTTTTTGAAGCCTACCCATCCTTTAAGACCCAGCTTAGTTTTAGTTCTCTATAATGCCTTCCTTGACAATCCCCTTCCACTTTCCTTTCTCTGAACTTCCAAAAGCTCCCAAAGTTCCAAAGTAGAACTTCCACGGGCTGCTGACCAGGCACTTGTCATATTCAGCATTGCACTTTTTACATATGCAACTGTGCCAATTGGATGATACTTCTGGAGAGGAAGGACCAGTTCTTGTACATCTCTCCATCTCTCACAGCACCTACCATGATGCAAAGACACATAGTAGACATTTGATGGAGATTTGTGGCTTATCTATTTCCTAGATAGAAAGATGTCTTACTTTGATAGCAAGTACATCATGGTGGATGAAAAGAGCTCTGGACCTGAAATAAGAAGAGAAACCTACCTTTCAGCTATGTGACCATGGGCAAATCACTTAGCTTACTTTAGACTCAATTTCCTTTTCTGCAAAGTGGGGTATCTGTAGTACCTATCTCCAGGATTGTTATGAAGATCAAATGGGATAATGTAGGTCAAATCCTTTGCAAACCTTTAAAAGGAGCTATATAAACTTTAGCTTGCTTTATTATTCACCCTACAAACAACAGTTTCTATCCACAAACCTAAGGAGTGTCTGTATGTTCAAGGTGTGGAAAAACCAATAGATCATGAGTCAAACCATTTAACTGTAACAGCCCACGTGGATCATAACAACATCTTTTTTCCACGTAAGTACAAAAACACAGGGAGACTTTGCAAGTAGAACTGCAAAGTTTGAGTGAATAACAAGAAGGTTTCTTTAGGAAGAGAAAGAGAAAGAAGGGACAAGTGTCTCAATATGAGCACTTAACCAAATGTTGATACTTTGGGCTTTACATATAAGGAATATGAAAACATTGCACCCAGGACACCTCTTTTTCCATGTGAACCTTCTAGAAAGCTACCCTAGGTTCAGGATATTCTGTCAGTTTATATCCACCCAAAACCACAGCTTACCAATGTGTTTACTCTTCCTGGTCAGCCAGAGGACACAACCATTTCAGAGCAAAGGCATTCAATGAATTAGCGTAAGAAAAGTAGCAGTAGATCATCCCTCCTCCCCCCAAAAAAATCTGGGGAGTACTCTCCCAAGTATATATAAGATCAGTGAGAAGAGTAAATATGCTTTGGTTTCACACAGGTGGGGTACTTTTGGTCAAAGCACATATATGAAGAAGTTTACTCAAAATATGTTCATGCAAATGCATGGAGAAGAAATTCATGGCTCTGACCCTTCTGGGCCTCAGATGTCTTCTAGTAATGTCTTTACGCTATTCTTTTTTTTTTTTTTTTTTGCTAGGTAATGGGGTTAAGTGACTTGCTCAGGGTCACATAGCTAGTAAGTATCAAGTTTCTAAGGCCCGATTTGAACTCAGGTCCTTCTAACTCCAGGACCAGTGCTCTATCCACTCTGCCATCTAGCTGCCCCCATTCTATTCTTGATGGGTATAATTGCAGCTCACCCACTGCTTCCCCCTAAATGATAAGGTAAAGAGACACCTACCCACCTGCCCCCCCATTCCTTCCTTTATTATGTACAAATGGCCAACAACAAACCTTTGAGCCACCCTATACTGAGTATAATTCCTTTCTCATTAATATTAAATAGGTTTTAGGCCTAATTTGTAACATATTCCAAACTTTCAAGCTCAGGGTACCAGCCTGTCCTTTCAAGGAGAGTAAGATAATGCCTCATAATAAATATGTATGGATGTATGGAAAGAGAGAGAAAGAGAGAGAGAGAAGAGTGTGGCCAAGGAGTCAGAAGACCAGTGTTCAGGGGTGTTGAAGCAATGAAAGCTGATTATTAAATGTTTAGTTGAGTATTTATACCTTGAAAACCAGTAAATGCTACAAATCAGGGCTTGGTTTATTGTTTGTTGATTGTCTAGACTTAAGAATTTAATGTAGAAAACAGTAATAATGAAGATTAAACTTATAAGTGCATTGTGCATGTGTTTGGGGTGGTACAGAAAGCCAGTTTTTAAACATTTACCTGGACACCCCTGCCTGTGTTCTAATGTAAGAAGCCTTCTGTAAGAAGCCTTTCCCAATCTCCCTTAATCTTAGTGACTTTTCTCTGAGATTATCTCTAATTATGTCTGTACATAGTTGTTCGAATACTGTCTCCTCCATTAGACTGTGAGCTGAGATCAGGGACTGGCTCCCCCCTCCTTTTTTTCCCCCTATTCTCAGAACTTAGAACAGTACTTGACACATAGTAGGTCTTTCATAAGTGTTTGTTGACTTGTCTTCTAGTTCTAGTTCTGCTACTTGATAGCCATGTGACTCATGAGCCAGTTATAACCTCTCTGAGCCTCAGGCTCCTTATCCATAAATTATGGATAGTACAGCCCTTGTCTACCTCACAAGAGTGTTACCAGTCTCAGATGAAATAATATATATGTAAGGAAAACAGAGACATAGCTGTTGATATGGGAATAAATAGTACATGTTGCCCATCAACTCTTCCCCCTCATTGTTGCTAAGAGAAGTTCTGGAGAAGTTCTATGACTCTTGTGCTAGTTTCCAGGGAGCATAATGGCAATGAAAACAAATTTGCTCACTCTGTCCTAAAGTGAACCAAGGAGTGTTCTAACTTAAGGAGAAAGTAGTTGATAAAACTGAAAACTTTGATAAGGGCGCTTTTCTGTACTGACTAGGAGCAGCTATTAGTCTGACTATCAAAAGAGCTAAAATAGTTCTAGGTATGGGCAATCCCCTTTGATGAAGAAGCCCTTCAGCAACAGCTCAGCAAAAAGAAGAAGAAGAAGAAGAAGAGGAAGAAGAAGAGGAAGAAGAAGAAGAACAAGAAGAACAAGAAGAACAAGAAGAAGAAGAAGAAGAAGAAGAGGAAGAAGAAGAGGAAGAAGAACAAGAACAAGAAGAACAAGAAGAAGAAGAAGAAGAAGAAGAAGAAGAAGAAGAAGAAGACAGTAGCATAATGGATATTTAGCCCAGCAGCAGTTAACTATAATAGCACAGTGGATAAAAAGAAGTTCAGCAGTCAAAGATAGCAGCAAGTCAGTGGAGAAACATCCTATGGATTAGCAGCCCAATAGATCAGATGATAGCAATGGTACTTTGGGAAGACAGCAAGTTGTAGCTTCAGAGGAAGCATGGAAAAGCAGAGTTCCTTTTATTATTAGCAGTACAGGAACCTGGGAGATTTAGACCATGAGCTTCATTTGTGAAAACATTTTATAAATTATGAAGTACTGTAAAATCATAAAGTATTATTATTGAATCACAGCTTGATAAAGTGAAAAGAGTACTAGACTATTTTATTTACTGTTAAAAGACCTGGGTTCTAGTTCTGATTCTGACATTTACTACCTGCATATATGTAGAGCATTTTGTACTGACAAAGCAATAGATAAATGTGAGTTAATATGATGTTGATTAGTTTAATTTTAGCAACAAATATTTATTAAATGCCAACTATGTGCTAGGGGATGGGGATAGAAAGGAAAAAATGAGATAGTCCTTGCTCTTAAAGACCTTACATTATACTAGAGACATAACATTCTCTCTTTTTCTCTTAAGCTGCCATAGACCCAGACACTTACACATGGGCTATTGATAATAAGGGCATATTATTGAAATTTGGTTGTGTTAACAAACCCTTACCAGTTAGCAGGTCTTCTATAGACTTTTGAGGAACTCAGCAAGAGGTTTCTCCTAGCCTTATGATTCTAAGATAATTTGTCCAAGTTCCCTTAAAACTTACTGGAAAACCAACAGGAACCTCCCCCCCCCATAACAATTACATTTCACATTTGTACATAATTCTATGGATTACAAAATTCTTTCCTCACAACAAGTCTATGGGGGGGTAGTACATTTTGTGGTTGTTCAGTTGTTTCAGTTGAATCCAACTCTTTGTGACCCCATTTGGAGTTTTCTTGGCAAAGATACTAGAGTGGTTTGCATTTCCTTCTGTAGCTCATTTTACAGATGAGGAAACCAAGGCAAACAGGATTCAGTAACTTGCCTAGGTTTACACAGCTAGTAAAGTGTCTGAGACTGGATTTGAACTTAGGTCTTCCTGACTCCAGGCGTAGAACTCTATCCACTTCATCACCTAGCTGCCCTGGATAGTATATTATTATCCCCATTTTGTAGATGAGGAAATTAAAGCTTAGAGAAGTTACATGGCTTGCCTGCCATCACCTCTCTGGAAAGTAATGGAATCAAGGCAAAACAAGGCCTTCTGACTCCAAGTTCAGAGCTCATTTTACAACGCTATAGTAAGAATTCAAAGTGACGTCTGTCATAATGGATGATCCCAGACACTCATCATTTAGATATAGCTAGCTCCAAACAGAATCCATCTATTTTTTCACTTTATAATTTGTTTCAGGGAGCCCTGTTACAAACATCTTTAAGCAAGATTCTCTATCCAAATAAACTCTTCCTTGTCATTCTCCTTTTCCTAACTAACTAGGCCACCCAATTTAAAGCCTCTTGCTCACTACATTATACATTTAGGCACTTGTATTACCTCAGTTCCAAGGGTTAGCCTTTTAAAACTCTTATTGAGATAATAGTACTATTCCTAAATACTGCCATCCTGTGGCCATAGAAAGATATTACAGGAAATGCCCATTGTTGACATTTAAAGGGAAACCCCACCATTAAGGATATATACAATTTCCACCCCTCGAAAATGACAACCAATCATAACAACTTAGATGAGTTTGGAGAAGATCTGTAAGCGATCAAAAAGTTCTAATTGTATGATGATGATAATAGGATTCAATGATACCCGGAAGTTAAAACTACCCTGTGTTTTGGCAACTGAATTTTTCAGGAAAACAGATGTATAGGGAGGTTGAATATGTCAGTCACAACAGTGAGTGAAAACACTCACCTTAAGAAAACTATTGGTCTCTGGTCATTCTTCTTTTTCCATTCTAGAATTTCCACCTTTTTTTGTGAATAAAAGTAGTTTAGAACAATACCACAAGGCATTTTAAAAGGTCTCATTGAAACCCATAGCACACTGCAGTCAGGATTTGACAACTTTGACAATTCCTTCAAGAGGACTGGGGAAAATTTTCTGGCCAATAATACTTAAGAGAAAAAAAAAGAGATTTGGGTCTATTTGCCCCTTGATGAATGTGTGTAATTGTAGTATGAGGGTAATTGGAATTATGCAGGGGCAATAGACCATGAAGAGAAGAATAGTCCCCAAGGTTCAAAGGAGAGCTTGACCTGTTCATGGATATGTGATAGGGTAAAGATACCCACTCGCATTATTATGTTCCTTTCTGGATCTGTCAGTGTAGTTAAGGGAGCCTGGTCAATCCAGACTGTCTTGCGTCAGCAACAGGGTCAAGTTTCTTTGCTATAACCCCCAGTCTTCCACACGCCCCCCCCCCCAATTCACTTGGACAGAAAAACTCATCAGCCACAGGCTGACTCAGCCACCTCTGTATGAAAGCACAAGGTGGCAAGCACATCGGGTTCTTTGGCTGAAAATCTACTTGGATTCGCTAGCCAAAGCCCTGAGGGAACATACCATTCAGAACTCTGTATTATGAACTGGTATGACCATAGTCATCATCATACTAGCTGATATTTGTATAAATGTCATTTTCCAGAACATTTCCACAGTAACTTTTGTGTCATACTCCCAACAACTCTGTGAGGTGGGTAGGGTATGTGTTATCCATTTTGCTAATGGGGAAACTAGGGCACAAGATGATTAAGTGATCTACTATGGGGGGAGGAGAAGACCAGTGGATAGAACACTGGGCTTGAAATCATGAAGACTCATCTTCCTGAGTTCAAATCTAGCCTCAGACACTTACTGGCTGTGTGACCCTGGGCAAGTCCCTTAACTTTGTTTGCCTCAGTTTCCTCATCTGTAAAATAAGCTGGAGAAGGAAATAGTAAACTCCTCTAGTATTTTTGCCAAAAAAAAAAACCCAAATGGGGTCATGAAGAGTCAGACTCTACTCAACAACAACAACAAAGACAATATCTTGGCAAATGAGAGAATGAGATTACTTTCATTTAATCAATCAAGAATGTATGAAGCTCCTACTATGGGTCAGGCACTGGACACTGAGTTACTAATGCTGAAATGATTGAGTAGCCTTTTTTTTTTCTTTTTTTTGACTTGATCCATGATTTCATTGCTGTAGGAAACTTTCTAGCAGGAAATTCTTTTTTTTTTTTTTCTTAGGTAATTGAGGTTAAGTGACTTGCCCAGGATCACACAGTTAATAAGTGTCAAGTGTCTGGTCTGAGGCCAGATTTGAACTCAGGTCCTCCTGACTTGAAGGCCGGTGCTCTATCCACAATGCCTCCTACCTGCCCCAAGAAATTCTTTAGACAAATATTAAGAATTGCCTGAGGTTAACTGACTTGCCCAAGGTCACATAACTAGTTTGTGTTAAAGCCCAGTCTTTAACACAAGTTAAAGTCCAAGTCTTCCTGACTCAGGACAGCTCTCAATTTACTACTCCAAAGTGCCTCTTCAGTAGTCATTTGATAAATGTTTGCCGAATGAATGAATAATTCCTATTGTTCAGGAGCAGCTACCTGGCATAGCAGATAGAGCAGTGGGCCTAGAGTCAGGAAGATCTGAGTTCAAATCCTGACTCAGACATTTACTAGCTATTTGACCCTGAGAAAGTCACTTTACTCCTAGATGAGGTGGTCAAGAAGGCCTTATGGAGGAGAACATTCAAGTAGGAGAACATTCAAGTAGTAGAAGTGGGTGTGACTCTCTAGCATAATCAGTAAGTCCAGACTGACAGGCATATAGTGCCATGTGGGATACAGGGGATGGTAAGCCTGGAAAAAGAAGTTGGGCCCAGCTCTAGCCACTGGACCTCTCATATGATGAGGACTTAATAAATGTTTGTTGAGTTAAATTTTAGAGGGTCCTGAATGTGAGATTAAGACAAGTTTGGGTTTATTATGGCAGGCAATGGGATGTCACAGGAGGTTTTTGAGTTGGGGAATTATAGGATCCCAGTTATAGGATCCCATCTTTATCATCTTCACTCATCTGGCAATTGAGCTGGAAGCGTAAACCATAGAGAAAGGGAGACAGGTTAGGCAGGTATTTCAATGGTCCAGGTGTGAGGCTATTAGAGTCAGATAGACTGGTTGCCATGATAGCAGCTCACTAGGCATAACGTCCATGCGTAATAAACAATAGCTGCTCCTGTTCTTCATCAGCCCTCCCAACTTTGCAGGCTACTGCCTCTGTCACCAGAAAGATCTGATTGCCCTCTGGGATGAACCAGCCCTATTCTTCAACCCCACAGAGAAGCTTAAGATTGGATGCTGAATTTTTATGCTAGTGAGGAAAAAAACCCTAGGCATGAAGATTAATTAGGTAATCCCAAAGAGTAACAGCCCATGACACCCATAAACTAAACTAAAAAGGTCAAGTGATTTGTTCATATAACCCTCCATAGCATGTTACATTGTGAAAGGTGTTTGTTAATAAGAGAAGGGGTGAAGGAAGGTATGGAGTCAGGAGGGAGAGAATCTAGGTATTCCCCTGGACAAAATGGAAATAGCAGAAGGAAGAAAACCCTAGTGATTAAGCAATCTAGGACAAGACAGATCAAGCTTACTTAAGTAGAGGTAGGGTACTTAATAATAGCTCAAATTGACATAATGTTTTAAGGTCTATAAAGCACTTAACATGTTATCTCATTTGTTCCTTATATTGAAGGTACTGTTATTATCTCCATTTTACAGAGGTGGAAACCAAGGCTGAGAAAGGTTAAATGACTTGTCCTGGGTCACACAGATAATAAGTGTCTGAGGCAAGATGTTAATTTGGGTCTTATTGATTGCAAGACCTAGTGCTCTATCCATTGAGTACTTAATCTTAAGATCCTCTTCCCCTTCTTCTGACCTTTGCACCAGATGTTCCCTAAGCCTAGAATAGACCCTCTCCTCACCTCCACACTTTAGAATCTCTAGTGTCCTTTGACATTCAAATCAAAGACCACCTCCTACATGAGGTCCTTCTGATCCCCACCCTCCTCCCAGCTCTACTATTCTGTCCCATCACTTTGTAACAATTTTTTATCTATCTCCCATCATATCTATTTTGTAATTTTCTATTTTGGTACATAATACATGCTTAATCAGAATCTAATAGATCAATCCACAGGCATATCAACTTAGAGCTGGAGAGAACTCCAGAGGATGTTTAATCAAATCCTTTCACATTTTATGGCTGAGAAAACAAACCCAGAGACACAAAGTGAAGAGACTTGCTTGAAGGGTATCCCCAGTGCTTTACACATAGTAGGCATTTAAATGCTTCTTGGACTGAATTGTTCACACAAGGAAGTAGTAACAGAACTTAGATGGATGGACAATGGGAAGGCAAGGTTGGATTTTCAGGAAAATGATAACAGTAGGTGAAAAAGTTTCCTTAGACAGCAGCGCTTCAGGAAGCAAGATATTATGTGATATATGGAGAGTGGGCTATTGTTAAGAACTAGAAGGCATCCCTCTGTGGGTTTATGCAAGGTGTAAGGCCAAATAGCAAGATCCTTGCCCCCATCTCCAGCAATGGAGGAGAGCTGTACTTTACCTTCTTCCCAGAATCTGTGTGTGCATGCATATGTGTGTGCGTGTGTATATGTGTGTGTGTGTGAGAGAGAGAAATGAGCTCTAGACCACTGACTCAGCATTCAAGCAGTATTTCCTAAGGATTCACCTCTCTGGGTTTCTCCAAGCCGATGTATAAAAACTTTTCCCAGTCTGGAGACAACGCTTCTACTTGGTGAAGGCTGAGCTCTCGGAGAGGACAGAGGAGGGAAACATGACTCCTCCCTCCTCTACACTTATGAAATATGCATCCAGAGTAAAAGGGAAAATCAATCTCTTGCAGTCTTGGGTAAGGTGTACCCATGTAGGTTATGTGAATAACCTATGTGATTTTTTGTTGATTTTTTTCATGCCACCTTTTTCGATTATTATTACTTTGCCTTTGTGCCCTTTTAAATATTTTGCAAAGAACTTCAATGGTTTAAATCTGTTTTCCACTGAATGCACCCCAACTCATGCTTGTAAACATGCTCCTGTGCGTTGATTCCTCCCTATTTCCTCAGTCAGCTGCTCAGAAGCGGGCCACCCCAGTTCTGTGTTTCACAAGTAGCCAGAGTGGTATTTTTAAAAATTCCTCAAAGATTAGCAGTTTGACCCCCCTTTTTATGATAGTGCAATTACATTGTCTCATTGTACATTGTGATTGTATCCAGCTGGAGGCTTGATAAACAAAGGGCTTCCTAAGCTTTGGAGCTGTTCTCACACCAGCCTCTACATTCCACTAAAGCCACATAAGCTTTTGTTCTCATCTCTGTATCCGCAGTCATTGTTTCTTACAGTGGAGGCATATGCCATTGCATTCAAGTGCCATAATTTGTTTAGCCATTTCCTAGTTGATAATTATCTACTTTGTTTCTAGTTACCAAAGTACTTTTGAAGGACTATGCTAGCCCCAGATTTCCAGGCTCCCCAGTAACCCAACTTTGAATATTTTCATTGTCATAGAAACTCACAGATACCACCATAGGATCCTGCATTTAAAATCAGGGGGTAAGAGGCAGTATAGTATAATGAGGAGAACGTTGGCCTTGGCGTCAAGATGATTTTGATGTCAATTCTGTCAATCACATTCAGGATTTCAAGATTATGAACCACAGAGCAGGTATCAGTCTACTTGGGTAAAGAGAATTTCCTCACTGAAAATTCCCTGAACCAGTGAAATCACAGATGCAGTAAAAAAAAAAATTAAAATTAAATTGGTGGGGGGATAGGAATTGGGCGTGGGGAATGATTTAAAAACATAAAATTAAAACCAGTAAGAAGTTAGGCAGGAAATATCTAAGTTGTAAGGTAGGCAAGGAGGTAGATAGGTAGATAGTTAGACAGAGTATTTATTAAATGCTTACTGTGTTCCAGGGGTGTATGGAGTGTTCAAGGAGGACTAGCACCTCTGATGTGATGACTTGTCAATTCCTTTTCAGGGTTACTCATTTACCTTTGGTGTCTGCCTGGTATTCAACTTTCATCTGTGGCTTAAGAAGCTGTAGTATGTGCAGTGGCCACACCCTGGTCAACCATCTAGACAGATGAGCTAAACCAGATTGAGAGTAACCAATGGGCCTCAAACCCATTGGTGATTTAGAGGGGTGTCTATACCACGCATGTGAAGACTTCCCACGGCAAAATGTGTGGATGAGAATAATTTGTTACAATAGCCATGAAGGCAGCTGAGCTTGGTCAGACGTTGAAGATGCCAAGGTCATCCACTTTATCTCAGGCCATTACCAGTTGTCTTGACTTTTGTCCTGCCACTGGGCTTGGATGTCTCTGGAAGAGAGAGTAAAGCTGATGACTTATGCAACTCCGGCTCACTTAAATCCAATTCACACATGAGTCAAGACATCACCTTGTGATGTCATTAGCCTTTTTCAAAAATGAAGGACAGGAGCAGCTAGGTGGTGCAGTGGATAGAGCACTGGCCCTGAAGTCAGGAGGACCTGAGTTCAAATCTGACCTCAGACCAAACATTTGATACTTACTAGCTGTATGACCCTGGGCAAGTCACTTAACCCCAATTGCCTAAAAAAAAACAACAGACAACAATTGAGTTCTAGGCATTGTGCTGAATCCTAGTGACACAAATGAGATAGTTCCTTGGGAGTTTATGCTTTAATGGGAGAAAACAACACAAATAAGGGAGAAGGAAAAGGAGGCACAAGTGTAAGGGCAAGACAGTGGTTGTGGAGGAAGAGAAGTCTGGAGAGTAAAACCAGGAATGTATGAGGTAAAACATGTCTGGAGTCTTTCCAAAAATGGTGGTGGCCCCATCAGTGAGGGTCTCAGGACAATTATGTAGAGGATTCAATCCAAACAATTCTTCTCTTCCCGCACCATATACTTTCACACTTCAGATTATAGGAATCCAGCTAGGCCTTTGTGGAGGGCCAATTGCAATTGGTGCTTGGAGATGGCGTCTTCTATGATGTTGATGTCTGCTGGAGAAGGCCCCTGTGAAGTGTTGGGCTATACCATGGAGTGGGGTAGTGTTAACACCAGATAGAAATAAGATAGGCAGTAAAGGAACAGACATTTTTTTTTTAAATCAACTAAGATGCTTGATTTTTCTTTTCAAGCTACGAACAGATTTTGTCTACCAATAGTAAAACTTAGAAATCCACCTCCTAACCTTTTCTTATTTGGTTTTTAAAGTTGTTTCCTAAATGTCCCAGCCAGTGACAAGTTTCAGAAAAGGTCAAGGAAAAGGAAGTGCTCTTTTCTTGAGATACTCATGAGTTCATGGTAGAAAGTCTTTTTTTTTTCTTCAAATATCACGAGTTTAGTCTGTTCTGGCAGTGAAGTATTTTTCAGTCACTCACAAAAAGAGCAGTTTAAGGACTTAGACTGAAAAAGCAGGAGGAAAAGCCTGTTATTTTGGAGGGCAGAGCAGCTAGGAAGCATGGGCTCTTTGATTACAGCTGTGATTGGCAGTAGAACTGAACAGGTAACCATAATAAATGGGTCTGCCCTCTGGAACAGGGGCCTGGGTAGTTATCCTCTCCACTGCTGGTTGCCAGATGTGCTGGGTCCTGTGAGACCAGTGTTTCACGGCCTCACCAGCTGATTGCTTGAGAGTATCTAGAACGTGTGGTTTTGATTATGATTGTCATTGTGAAATGTCCTAGAAATCTATGGATCTAAGAAAGGTCGGCTAGGTCCCTAAAATGAAAGTGAGAACATAGTGTCACATGAAAAAATTTCCATGGGAAACCAGGCAACATTGGCTAATCCCACCAGGACTGAACTCAGCTCTCTCCATGACCTTTGATGCTGAAGTGGCATTTTAAAAAGTTGTGCTGATTCATTTATTTTCTTTCCTTTCACAAACTTGTAGTTAGAGCTTTTTAAAAGCACCATGCAGATTCATATAACAACAAAAACAATAATGATGTTTATTTAATGCTTACTATGTTCTAAGAACTGTATTAAGCACTTTATGATTTCCTCATTTGATCATCACAACAACCTTGGGAAGTAGGTGTTATTATCCCCATTTGAGAGATGAGGAAACTGAGGCAGGTAAAGGTTAAGTGACTTGTCCGGGGTCACATAGCTAATAAGCATCTGAAGCCAGATTTAAACTCAGGTCTTCCTGACTCTAGGCCCAACTTTCTATTTACTGGGTCTACCTAGTAATGTAACCCTTAATGTAAATTGAGACACTTCGATATTGAATATGGTTCCCCTGATATTTCTGGTCTGGTCACCTTCCTACAAACCTAGAGGCTCATGTTCAAGAAATGAGTCATAAATATCAAGCTAGAAGAAATCTTTAAGGTCATCTTGCCCAAATCTTTCATTTTACAGATGAGGAAACTTAGCCTCAGAGAAATGAAGTAATTTGCCCAATTCGGTCACATGCAATAGTCACTGGCAATCAGGATCTAAACCAAGATCTTCTGACTGCTTCATATCCTGCTTTCTTCAGTGCACTGTGCTACCTCCCTCAAGAACTGCTTCAAAAAATAAGATTGAGCCAACCAGATCATAGAGTTGGATCATAGAGCCTTCAATGGCCCCAGCAGATGCCAAACTCAAAGCTGAAATCTTGGCATGTATTTGCATCAGACACGTGAGGGGCAATACTGTTCATGAAGTTCTTTGAGAAAAAAAGATTCCTTAGCTTTTTTCTTCCCTTTTTTTTTTGAAGCAATCAGGATTACATGATTTGCCCAGGGTCACACAGCTGGTAAGTGTCTGAGGTCAGATTTAAACTCAGGTCCTCCTGACTCCAAGGCCAGTTGCTCTATCCACTGAGCCATCTCGCCACCCTGCCACCCCATTAGCTATTTTTGATAGCACATTTCAGACATAGTATCTCTTGCAGTGACACAGTTCTTCCTTACGTTTGACTTTAATCCCTCCTGTTCCAATTTAGGGCAGCTAGGTGGAGCAGTGCATAGAGCCATAGGCATTAGAGTCAGGAGAACCTGAGTTCAAATTTGGCCTCAGATACTTACCAGTTATGTGACCCTGGGCAAGTCACCTAACCCCATTTGCCTCAGTTTCCTCATCTGTAAAATGAGCTGGAGAAGGAAATGCCAAACCACTCCAATATCTTTGCCAAGGAAACCCCAAATGGGGTCATGAAGAGTTGGTTATGACTGAAACTGATGGGGTTGGGATCTGGGCCCCAGAAAGGGAAAACCCGGGGCTTTCCCACATGGCCAAATCTCTGGCATTAGCCTGAGGCTATAATCCCATCCACTGGCCTTTCATTGTGGCTACACCCAATCTACCCTTAATCCCAGCTAGGCTCCATTCTCCCTTGGCCAGGAGGTCCAGGGCCCAGGAGTTCTGTTCACCCCAGTTTACTGGCCACTCGTAGGTCCCTCCACAGTCTTTCTGTATCTAAGGTCCACCTTGTCTTCATTAAGATGCTCAGATTCCTAAAATCCAGCCATGGCTGAGACTCTTATAATCTAGCCACTGCTGGGATTCTTAAAATCTAGCCACTGGTCAGATTCTCACAATCTAGCCAATAGCCCACAGATGCTCAGATTCCTTAAGAGTCTGGCTAATATGATGGATGTTCTAATAAACCTTGTCTTTGGCTGAAAGAAGGCTTGGGTTGAATTCTTTCGGGCAGGACCCGCATGTTGTGATTTTGGGATCCCAGCACCCCTGAACCCCTAAACCGCATCAAAACTACTGAACAACAAGTTTCAATTGCTACATCTTTAATGGGGAAGAGTTTGTCATGATCTTTTTGATCATAACATTAAGAGCTGGAAGGAGCTTAAATGATTGTCTAGCTAGCCCAACTCCTTCCTTTTATATTTGAGGGACTTAAGCCCCAAAGAAAAGAAATAACTCGTCCAAGGTCATGCATGTAGAAAATGAGCCCTGTCTTCTGAATCCAAATCCTTGACTTTTATTTATGTCCCATCCTACTCATACACTTGAATTGGAGTAGTTAGGATTTATCCTCAGGTACATTCATGGGGTTGGGGATCACCCCCCAGAAAAGGCTATTCTCTTGTTTTCTGATATTGCACCCTCTCCTTGGCCAAATACAGGAAAGAGAGAAGAAGAAGAAAAAAACAGGAGGCAAAATGAGAAGTAAAAATAAAGGGTGGACTCACGGAATGCAAGAACAATACAAATAAATGAACTTTCTAGGTCAATTAGCCCTCTACCTGTTCTCACTTCAAGATGATTGACCCTGATTTCAACTCCTTCCACGTGTTAATCTAATTTATCTTTGACTACAGCTAATGGAACCACAAATGCTTCCTTGCTCTGATAACCTTTTTTCCTTTATTCAAGAAGACTGTATCTCAGGGTTAAATCCATTATTCTGAACATTGGAATGAAGTCCAACATTCAGTAAATAGCTCTGTTCCTCCCTATTGACTCTTATTAGGGCAAAAATCCATTCAGAGTAAATTGGAGAGAAGCCCCTGGGGGAAAGGAAAAGGGGAGGTGAATTGGCTCATGGAAAATTTTTACATAATCCTGGGGGGGGGTGGGTGGGTGTAACCCAGGAGTCCCTGCCTAGAGAAAGCCATGTGCAGAATTTACTTAACCCCTTTATTTCTATTTCCCTCATTTTCCTACCTATTTTCTATTTTCTCCATTTTCTCCCCATTTCATAGGATCATGGATTTAGAGTTTGAAGGAGGTGGTTTGCCACTTCCTTCTCCAGCTCATTTGACAGATGGGGAAACTGAGGCAAACAGAGGTTCAGTGACTTGCCCAGAGTCACACAGCTAGTAAGTATCCAAAACCAGATTTGAACTCACAAAAAATAAGTCTTCTTGACTTCAGGCCTAGCACTCTATCCGCTTCACCACCTACCTGCCCTATTCCTACATTATATAAAAGTGAAGCAAACAGAGGTTCAGTGACTTGCCCAGGGTCACACAACTAGTAAGTCTCTGAGGCTGGATTTGAACTCAGGTCTTTTCTGACCCCAGGTCCAGGGTTCTCTCCACTTTGTATGCTAACTACCACAATACTTCCACTGTATAACCTGGAACTTCCTGAATAAACCTAGGAAAACCCAGTCACAGGGGGTTGGGTAGGGGAAGAAATTGCCTTGTTCTTATTGAAAACTATAAGAAAACTCTTATTTTAGCACCTATACAATCTCTCTCTTTCTCTCTCTCTCTCTTTCTCTCTCTCTGTGTGTCTCACTTTGTCTCTGTCTCTCTCTGTCTCCATCCATCTGCCTCTCCCTCTCCCTCTTTCCCTTTCTCCCTATTTCTCTTTTCTCTGTTTCTTTTGCTTTCTCTCTTTCTCTATGTGTGTAAGTATGATGAGGTCTAGAGGTTAGGGGTCCTGGAATCCCAAGGTCATGAGATGCAGGTCCTGCCTGAAAGAATTCGACCCAAGCCTTCTTTCAGTCAAAAACAAGTTTTATTGAAGATTTGCCATATTAGCCAGACTCAAGGAATCTGAGCATCTGTGGGCTATTGGCTAGATTGTGAAAATCTGAGCAGTGGCTAGATTATAAGAATCAGAGCAGTGGCTAGATTTTAGGAATCTGAGCATCTTAATGGAGACAAGATGGACCTTATATACAGAAAGACTATGGGAGGGATCTAGGAGTGGCCAAGTAGTTTATGAGGTAATAGAACTCCAGGAGTGGCCAAGGGCCTAGATAAGATTAAGGAAGTGGCCGGGGGACATAAGGAGGTTTAAAGGTAATGGAATTGGGAAATTGGGTGTAGCCACAATGAAAGGCCAGTTGATGGGCTTATAGCCTCAGGTGAATGCCAGAGATTCGGCCATGTGGGAAAGTCTAGGGCTTTCCCTTTTTTGGGGTCTAGATCCCATCCTCATCAAGTATACATGTATGTATAAACACATGCACACTTTACCCTGTCCATACTGAATCCAATTGTCCCAAGAATCCTAAGCCATTACCTAGTGATAAACTGGGCTCCTGAAGGAGGCATACTCACTCTTTCAGGTCACCAAGGAAACATATAGTGCAAAGGTCAATAATGACCCACAAGTTGAACTCTGGCCAAACTGCAGGGCTGAACATCCAAGTCTTCGATGTCCTTGCTCCACACTATGGCTTGGTTGTATCCCTAGTCCTGAGTTCGACATTTTGGCTCAGATATAGAACCAGACAAGCAGCCTGGTAGAGCCAGTACCTACACACTAGCATGCATGAAGATCCTTGCCTTGGCTGGTCACCTCCTCTCTGTTCTGAAATCTTCATTATTTGGTCCCCAAAGAAGGTGACAGACCTGCTCAGACTCTATCTGTCTGTGCTCACTTCTAAAAGCTACATTTGAGAAAGGACACTGATCCTAGAGTGTGCGTGTTCAGATGTGGACTGGATTAGGTGACCCTTGTACCTTTCAGCTGTCAAATTCTGGGGTTCAGAGGAGCTGTGAACAGTGTGACCATGCTCCTGCTATAGCATGGGGTCGGGTGTTGTGTCAAACTTCAAACTGAAGGAGAGGGGACGAGCTGGCTGCCATGTTGCCCATCAACCATGTGGACTATTTAGAATCATAAGAGACTTTAGAAGTCCAAGCTGGCGATGATAACTTTTACCTCACCAGACCCACCTGCCCTTAAACATCTAGCCCCAAAATTAGAGGTCATAGGATCATAGATTTATGGCCAGAAGAGGGCTTTAGAGGTGATCTCATCCAACTACTCTGTTTTACAGATAAAGAAACAGAGGCCCAAAGAGAGTCAATAACTTGCTGAAGGTCATGCAGGCAGTAAATGGAAGGAGTAGGATTGGAACCCATGTCCTCAGATTCCAAAGGTAGTCCTCTTTCCATTGAATCACTTTATTTTCCAGGGTCAGGATTGGGGTCAAGGTAAGGGTAGCCTTAGCAAGAAAAAAAAAGCAAAGTAAGACCAAGGATACTTGCCCTCTATTTGAAATCTTAGTGTTAATGCAAACACTGCTCCTTCAATGGATCATGCCCTGGTGTCCTTAAAGAGTTAATATGTCTCCATACAGTATTAGGTCTGGGCCTGAGGAGATCCCTTGCCTCAACATCACCTTTGCTGAAGACTCCATGTGGCTCTTTAGAATCTGATCCTTAGTGCATTCTGGAGTAATTTATAGGTCCCTCTAGGCATCAGGGCAGGGACTAAATATAGGTTCCTGAGCTCTCCTGGCTCATGATTCCAGGGCCAAGGGTCTATACACTGTACCACCTAGCTGCCCCAACCCAGTTCTTTCTAAGAGACAGGTAGCTAGCCTTAGGGGATAGAATGTCAGACTTATAGTTAGGAAGGCCTGAGTTTAAATTTTGCCTCAAGCACTGTGGGACACTGCACAGTTCATTTAACTTGGACTCAGGTTCCTCATCTATAAAATGGCGATGATAATAATTCATCCCAGGGTTGCTGTGAGGACCACATCAGTTAATCTCTCTAAAGTATTTGGCGAGTAAGTAGTCTTATAAATGTTAGCCACTATTATTACTTCTGACTCTGAGGCCAGCCCTCTATCTATTAACATCATGCTTTCTCTCTACATTCTCATCTGGAAAAAGAGATTCTGTCAAGCATAAAAGTCAGAGTGATGTCATAACTCACTGTGTATAGGAATTGAAAAATATATGCCAGTTTAGTGTTGAGGAGAGACCAAGATATAATATGGTACACCAGGGAAAGTCTGATGAAAAGTGGTCAGGGATGTATGAGTTAATGCTGGCAGAAGGTCTTTCAAAAATCTCTTCTTAAAAAAAAGAGAATAAAGTCAAGTATGAAAATATTTTTTTAAAGATGAAATTGATAATGCTCACCCCTCCACATGACTGACCATTTAAAATCTGTCTTTAATAAAGGGAAGGAAATAAGAGTAACTGGGGCAGGGGGAGTCATGAAGACCTCACAAGCAGCAAGTAAGGTAACATTTGGGAGATTTTAAATATCGGTAGAGGAGACTGAGATATATTCCAGACAGACTAACTACTGTGCTGTATTTATATTTACAATTCTCTCTGAAAAACCAAGTAGTACTCCACAATCAGGCCCCCTGGAATACATGTCAGCCTTCCCTACTGATAGTCAAATTTTCCAAGGCTTCATTCACTTGCCTCTTCATTAATTTGGAGCCACCCAGATGCCCATGGGATAGAAGAGGGGAAGGGAAGAAATTGGTAGGGATGAGTGAGTGTACTGACTGAGCAGAGGTACCACCTTTGGAATTTGGGATGGGCTTTTTTTTCTCCCAAGAAAGTTAAAGACCCAATCACTGAGCCTCTTGGGAAAATGTCGATTATTAATATTGAACATTCATATCTCAATCGATATTATAGAAATAACCAATTGATATTATTTGTCTTAGTAAGGCATGCTATTGAGAGCCATGTGACATTTTCCCTGTATGTCAATTTCAGATTAACTTGAATAAGATAATGGTAGAAATTGAGTGAATCCCAGGGAAGGGATCTGAACAAAATGAATAATCAGTTGGAGGGTGACATGGATGGAATGTGTTCGAGCATGGGGGAAGAAAGAAGAGCTTTTGGACAAATTAAAAACTGATTTTGAAAAGAGAACGAAATAAACTGATGATAATAAATTGCAGTTAGGAAAAACAACAAGAGATAAGAATAATGCAAGTGGTCACAAAGTGCAGATATAGTCAGATTAAAAAATAGCAAGGTTAAATCTAAGGGGAGGACAGCTGAAGGGAAGGCAGCTGAAGCAAACATGCCATGAAGAAGAAAATGAGGAAACAGTGAAAGACCTGAGGGGTTGATTGACAAAGAACTTCATAGGAGTTTGTACAGTGATAGGAATCAAAGCAGGAAGATTTTGAGCTGCAAATGAAGAAGCATCAGAGTGCTGAGTTCAATTTGGGACATTTTGCTAGTAAAAAACAAACGAACGAATGAACAAACAAACAAAAAACAAAACATAGAAACCCTTGAGGCAAAGTCGTAAAATAAAGTAACATTGATGAGGGGAACCAAAGGCTTAATCCATAAGAAACAGTGAGAAAGCAAACATAAGTAGAGTGTATGGTAGGCTGCCTAAGTATTAAAGACAGGATAAGAACTAATCTTTTTTTTTTTAAATTTTGGAGGCAATTGTAGTTAAGTGACTTACCCAGGGTCACACAACTAGTAAGTGTCTGAGGCTGGATTTGAACTCAGGTCCCCCTGACTTCAGGGCCAGTACTCTATCTACTATGTCATCTAGCTGCCCCAGAACTATCCTTTTGAAAAATAGAAAGTAAAAAGTGGGAGAATTATTATTTTGTCTAACCAAAACACATGAAATTCAAAATTTCAGGGTGGAGACGAGAAGATATTTCCCCATTACAGAAGAGTCTATCAAGAGATGGAATTAAATTTTTCACTTTCCACAAAGATATAGGGCTTTCATAGTAGCTGGGGGGTCACCGAGGGCAGAATATGTCAAACTCTTGGGCTAACTAGGGAGTAACATTCAAGATGTTAGTTGCATTTCTGCAACATTATGTTAGCAGCCTTTTAAAAAATTTTAGTAATAAAATATTAAAACTCCATCATATGGGGATGCCATGATATATTAATCCATGACCAAAAAGGTTTCTTTGGTTCATAACACTTTGGTTAATAATAACTAATAATAATAATAATAACTAACACTTTATTATAACACTTGAAGGTTTGCAAAGCACTTTACAAAATAGTATCTCATTTTCTCTTTACATTAAAGGTAGGTGCTACTATTATCCCCATTTTATAGACAAAGAAATTGAGGTGGAGAAAGGGTAAGTGACTAGCCCAGCATCATATAGCTAGTAAGTATCAGAGGCTAGATTTGAATTCAAGTCTTCCTGATTCTAGTCCAGATCTCTATCCATTGCATCACCTATCTGCATCACTGGATGTTACATTTCCTATTTTCTATAACAGGAAGTATTGATTTTTTTTCTTTTAAACAGTGAACAGTGAAGGGACCCTTCAAATGTTTGTCCTATCAAATTTAGGTAAACTTAACACATTTTAAAACAAAAATCTGGCAATGTTTGCTCGTGTTTTTAATATAATTAAAAATCTTCCAAAGAAATTCAGCATCAGTCAATCAGTTAATATTTGCTACTTAAGCCAAACAGAATGTTGCTTTTCCACCAGCATTGGCCCACCAGGGTCATATTTTTGCTCCTGTCCCAAACATGGCATATTTGCATCGAAATCGCTAATGTCTTATTAGGGGCTTTTAATGTTTTGTTTTATTTTCTGTTGTCTTTTGAAACAGCATAACAGTGTAAGCTGCTGATCAAAATGGCTTTGTGCTCTGCCTTAATTGGGTTTTGATTGTCTTTGAACTACATTGTTGTCCTAGGTCTTAGGGCACAAACAGAATACACCAGTCAGGAGGAGACCAGTCCCAAGTGACTAGACAAGTGACAGGGATCTGCTGGATATTAAAGTTTTGTAGAGACAAGGAATTAGGGCCACAAGATCAACTTATACCTATAGAGAAGATATACAAATGCTCTCAGTACAAAGGGACTAGACACATCTGAGGTCCAGGAGATCTGTACAAGGGGAAGGAGATACCCAGTGAATGATTTCAAAGGCACTAAGCCATCAACATGGAGCATGGGAAGAAGATTAAGTAGAAAGAAGATAGGGAGGCAGGCCATACCCAACCCAGATGGGTAGATAGTGTGCTCACAAGGAGCCCAACAGGGCTATCATAAGTGACTGAGGCTGCTTAATTTTTGCTTTGGTCTTATACACACTCATGAATGTTAGTGGATAAGGTCAGAAATGTCCTCTCTGCCGATGATGTGGGGCAGGGATGCATAATAGCTGTTGACTGAAACACATGGTGCAGGTAGAGGGTGGGTTTCACTGTTCTAACAGGGAGAGTACTCATTATTCCCAGAAGTGGAATTAAATAGGTTGGAATTCCAAGTTGGTGGCCTATGACTGGGGGTAGAGGGTACAATGGGCTGCTGGACTTACTTAAAATCAGCACACCTGGGTTCAAAGCCTGGCTGTACTGAAAGACTACTAGGGATTTCCTTGAACTAAAGGTCAATATGTCAAATCCTATGACTTCTGTCCTTATCAGACATTAAAATAAAAGACTAAATTTCCTTCACTTAACAGATGACAAAACTGAAGCCGAAAGACATTAAATGAATTGCCAGGTCACACAGTTCCACAGTGAGGACCATTGCAGGACATCCAGGTCCAGGAGCACAGAGATGGAACCTTTGGTCATAAGAGAGAGAGAGAGAGAGAGCAACACAAAATGCTGCCAAACAAGAAGAGGGAGTCTGACACTTCCTACTATACAGGTGTGTCCTTTAGTTTACGGTGCAGTTACATCATTTTAATTATGGTCATTGTGGCCAGACTTGAATGGACCCTATAGTTTGGTTGCCCTGGAGATGTGTAAATGGAGAAGGCAATTTAGTCATTTATGCCAGGGAGATTTCAAAAACAAAACCATACTTTAAAAATGCTTTAGTGGAGGACAACCAGGAACAAGAATTCCAAGGTTAAGTTAGAGAATGTGCTTGTGAAATCTGCCCAAGAAACACATCCTCATCAGAAATCTCCATCGGAGATGGAGGCCAAGTGAATCATCCCTGATTTCTTCCTGTTTTTCCTGAGGAGCTCAGTGCAAGTTTGGTATGAAAGTAAGGATCTCACAACTTACATCTGGGTCTTCCTAAGCCCAGGGACTACAGAGATAAAAGGCCCTTCTTACCTACCTCCAATAACTATGATCCCATTACATACTCCCCTCTTTGATTATTTCCCCTCACCATTTAGAACATCTCTGGGCTTGATCCTTGCTCAAACTGCTGATGCAGAAAATATTGTCCATCTTCAGGTCAACTGATGAAAGTAAATTTTCAAAAGCTTTTATGACTGTGGAAAGAGACTAGGCCCTAAACATGACTCAGATTACACAGCCTAGCCTAGGTATTCAGCTTTTTAGTTCATCCTGGAGATAGGAAATAGATATAATATGGATGGTCCTCTGAAACACTAGACCATGAGGGAAGAAATTAATGTGGTCTAAGAGCCAGAGAGAACCATGTAAAATGATCAATTTTTTAAAAATTTTATTTTTATTCATTTATTTTTAGTTTCAACATTCACCTCCATAAGCTTTTGAGTTTTAAATTTTCTCCCCCTCCTCCCTGCCTCCCTTCCCAAGATGGCGATCAATCTGATATAGGCTCTACATATACGTTCCTATTAAACATATTTTCACATTAGTCATGTTATAAAGAAGAATTAGAACCAATAGGAGAAACTACAAGAAAGAAGAAACAAAATAAAAGAGAACAAAAAAAAGAGAGAAAAAAGAGCAAATAGTATGCTTCGATCTGCATTCAAACTCCACAGTTCTTTCTCTGGATGTGGTTAATATTTTCCATCATGAGACTTTTGGAGATGTCCCAGATCCCTGCATTGCTGAGAAGAGCTAAGTCTATCAAAGTTAGTCATTGCACAGTGTGGCTGTTACTGTGCACAATGATCTCCTGGTTCTGCTCATTTCACTCAACATCAGTCCATACAAGTCTTTCCAGGCTTCTCTGAAGTGCGCTTGCTCATCATTACTTATAGCACAACAGTATTCCATTACATTCATATACCACAACTTGTTCAGCCATTCCCCAATTGATGGGCATCCCCTCAATTTCCAATTCTTTACCACCACTTATACAGCTGCTATAAATATTTTTGTACACATGGGTCCTTTTCCCATTTTTATGATCCCTTTGGGATACAGCCCTAGAAATACTGGGTCAAAGGGTATGCACATTTTGATAGCCCTTTGGGCATAGTTCCAAATTGCTCTCCAAAACAGTTGAATCAATTCACAACTCCATCAACAATGGATTAATATTCCAATTTTCCCATATCTTTTCCAACATATATAAAATGATAAATTTTAAAACATGAAAAATTCACAGTTTAGCTATGATGATTTTTGTCCTTATGTATTAGTTGATTTTAAGAGAGAATTTTTAAAATTCTTTTTTTTCTAATAATCTGCCTCTTCTCTGAAGGAAAAAATTCTTTCCAATGACAGTAAGAGGAAACCAGATCCCTTCTATGATACTCTAGACCAGAGGTGTCAAAAAAAGGCACTGTATGCAGCATGTGCCTCATAACATTTCAAAATACAGCCCAAACAAGATTAAAATGTAATTGGGAAATATTTAACAAAATAAATAAAGCTACAATAAAACATAGATAACATTAGGAGGTGGTTTTTTTAATCAATATGTGGCCCTTGCTTCTTGGTACAATTTGGGTTGGACACAACACTCCAGACCACCTCTTAAATAACAGGAGTGGTGGCAAAGATATAAATAATGAATGAGATTGGTTCTTATGCCAAGGGGAATCCCCACGTGGTGGGTTCAGGTAGGGACTGGGGGATCCAGGAGAAGCTACTTCCAGTTCAATTACTCCACCAGCCTTTTTCCCCCTGGCTTCTCTTTCCCCACCAACTCTCTGCTGTTTCCTGTATTTCAATGGGAAGATGTGTTATGATAGCACCTTGGACAGAGATTATCCGATCTGATGCTCTTACCTGAGCCAACTGCTGCTCAACCATGATCATCCTTTCTAGACTGAGGCTGACCCAAGGGACAGAAGAGGCTGCTATGCCGCTGGAGGTAAACTACAGGAATCATTGTAGGGGAAAATGGAAAGTGTATGGAAATAATAACAGCTGTGGCAGGAGGGTACCCACCCAATCCTACAGACACATCGCCTGCTACGAGGAATTTCTTGTTAACTTCAGCTTCTACCCTAAAGACTTCCCTCTACCTGCAAAGGAAGGAAATGCCTTTTATAAAAAAATATTATTGTTGTTCATTTATTTTTCAGTCATGTTAGGCTCTTCATGACCCCACTTGGGGTTTTCTTGGCAAAGATACTGGAATGGTTTATCATTTCCTTCTGCAGCTCATTTTACAGATGAAGAAATTGAGACCAATAGAGTTAAGTGACTTGCCCAGGGTCACATATCTAGTAAGTATCTGAAGCCAGATTTGAACTCAGGAAGATGAGTTTTCCTGACTTTAGGCCCAGTGCTCTATCCATAGTGCCACCTAGCAACTTTTAAATCTCTTAAGTCCGTACTAATAGGCCAAGCCTAAGATCCAATATTATAAGTGACTGTACCAAATCAGGTGGTGTTCCCAACTCCTTCAAAACCCATAGACAGATGGAATTTACTGTCTGTGGGATTTGCTCAGAGACCTCCATTCTTCTGAAGCACATATAAATAGGACTAACCCTTTGTGGTTCAGGCCTTATGGACAAAACCCACCAGGAGCTAGGCAATGCACAGACATTTTGAACTATGCTTCTGGTAGATATCTTGAATTCAACATATACATAACATAACTCTTGCCTAGAGGCACTTGGGTGGAGCAATAGATAAGAATGCTGGGCCTAGAGTCAGGAAGATCTGAGTTCAAATCCAGCCTTAGACACTGACTAGCTGTGTGACCCTGGGCAAATTACTTAAGCCTGTTTGCCTTAGTTTCCTCATCTGTAAAATGAGCCAGAGAAGGATATGGCAAAACCACTCCAGTGTCTCTGTGAAGAAAACCCCAAACAGGGTCATGGAGAGTCAGACACAACTGAAACAACTGAACAAAAATAAAATCCTCTATCTGGCATTTGAAGTTTTTTACAATCCGGCTCCTTTCTACCTTTTAAATTTTCTTAAAATATTCCTCCCCTCCGTGAATTCCCCTCCCCTACTGTATGCTAAGCACTGGGAATACAAATAGAAAAGACTGAAATAATCCCTCCTCTCAAGGAGCTTAAATTCTCAGGGAGGAGACAATGAGTACATATGTAAGTATACACATACTTCCATAACCTAAATCCAAACAAATAGAAAAGCAGTTAAATAGAAGTGGTCTGGCTTCTCTGATTCCCCAAGCTACCTTTTGGAATCCTCTGCTTCTGACAAGATTCAGCTCAGGCATCACCTCCTACGTGAAGACTTTCCAAATGCCCCCAAGGGGCCAGTTCTCAACTCTAAGGTTACTCTGGGACTCAAGGGTGGGGAACCTGCGGCCTTGAGGTCACATGTGTCCTTCTAGGTTCTTGGGTGCCGCCTTCTGACTGAATTCAGGTTTTACAGAACAAACCGTTTTATTAAGGGAATTTATTCTGTGAAATTTGGATTCAGTCAAAGAGCTGCACTTGAGGACCTAGAGGGCCACATATGGCCTCGAGGCTGCAGGTTCTCACTCCTGCTCCGGTATACATCTATATTTATGTACATGTTTTTGTCACCATTAGAATATAAACCCTGGAGAACAGGGACTGTTTTTGCTTTTTCTCGATATTATCAATACTTAGTACAATCCTTGGCATGTAGTGAATACTTAATAAGAACTTGTTGATCAATTAAAGGGTAAAAGAAAGGAACAGGATCCTAAAATACCACAGAGGTTATGAAATTGATGAGGAATCCCGACCCAGTTCTCATTTGTCACTCCTGGCTTCCAAACTTTCTGTCTCAGTAGAACAATGGAATTACTCTAGCAATCACCAGCCCTGCATTTTCTATGCCTACCCACAATCATAGCCCCGATTTCCCTTGCAACTGCATTTGCTTCCTATTGAAGTGCCTGGTTGGGGGTGGGGATGAGGAGGGAAGGATGTGGCCACCCCAGCCTCCAGGGGTGACCAAATGCCTCTGACCCTGCCCCATCTCCATCTCTGGGAATATAAAACCATGGGAAAGCAAAGCCTCTGCTCTAGGATCAGCTAGAAAATTAAATTTAATTCATACTAAAATGTAAATTACTGATATTGATATTTCCTGAAATTGGTCTTTGAGAGAAGAAAGAACAGATACTAAGAGTACACTAAAGGAAAGGAGAAGGGGTTAGAAGGGGCACAAAAACTGCCCAGGATGCCAGAGACAAAGATCTGTTTTTTGGTGTTGCCCTTCTTCCTCTATCCAAGTCAAAATTGCTGTTACATTAATTTATTTTAAAAAGCCACTTAGCATAGAGTCTGTCTGACAAAGAGACCACTGAAATATTGTTTCTAAGTCCTGATATTATTTTAAAGAGGTGGCCCAAACTATGGGAAATAGCAGTGATCTGGGTTCATGCACCAGCCCTGCTGCTAACTAGTTCTGAGACCTTGAGCACCTACCATGTGCCGGGCACTGGGGATACAAAAAGAGGCAAAAGAACCAGATCAAAATGTAATTGGGAAGTAGTTAACAAAAGAAATAAAAATACAGTAAAACACAATGTTAATGTGTGGCTTTCTAAGTCAATATGCAGCCCACAAAGATCCTTTTATACAGGTGAGTGACTTCTGTTTCTATTTGAATTTGCTTCCCCTGGACTAGATAATCTCAAAGATTCCAGTCCACATGACTATACAATACAATTCAGTATCCCAATGGATCTGTGATTTGTACAATATGGGTGCTCCTTCCAATGGAACAGAATACAATATAACCATGCCTCCTTAATCCATGCAACTCTTGTCTGTATCTTCCCATAACTTCTCCATCAGGGCCACAGTTTACTAGTGGTCTAGTAGGTGACTACTAGTCACCTATTAGTGACTAGTAGGTCAGAGGATCTTAACCTAAGGTCCATAAACTATTTTTTTAAATGTCAATAACTGTAATTCAATATAATTGATTTCCTTTGCAATCCTATCCATCAGTGCTTTCAAAGTTTTGTTACCTCCATCATGAATTTCCTCTGGTTCTACTGCTCTGTCTTTGTCTTCTGTGATGTCATTTCTTCTTTCTCATTCAACACATTAGGAACTAATGTTAAAGTCTGAATACAGTGCTTTCACTATCATTAGTGAAGAAAAAAAACCAGTATGTTCTAGAAATGCTGTCAGATCTGTTCCATTTTTTCATCTATTTGTTGACCTCCAGTCCTGTTTCATTTTTAAATGCTCTTTGAATGATCTACTTTGATTTGGGTCTTACATCGAGCTTTCTGCAAAATTATCTTTTCCCTCCAATACTTCTCAACATTTGTTGAAGTAAAATGGCCCATCATCTTCTTTTTATAGTCAATAAATCATTTTGGTAATTTTTTGTGAATGAATTTATATTCTAACATGGTGCTTCTTTTGGCTGTATAATCTGCAATTACCTTTTTTGTGGTCTTTTGTTTTTTTCTGATTATGAGTTCTGTAAAGTTCTCAAATGACTGTGGTCCAATGCTGACCAAATGTCCTTTAAAATTAAGTTGCTTATTGATTTTGGACATATAATGAAGCTACATTCTTATAACGCCTTTGCTCACCTCTCCAAAGAGAATCTGTAAGGCATTCTTCCATTTAGTGGCAACCTCTTTGTATCTTTTGGTTTCATTTAGGGTGAGAATGGTAATTTGGACACATTTCGGTTGTTGTACATTTCTCTATGTTGTACATACTCTAATAGTATGTCAACTCACTGGTCATTAGACAAAGATCTCGAGTACCAACAATTAAACTTAATACAACAGACAACGGAAAAATAATGTGATGCTTAGCTTCCTTTTCTTCCACTTTGCTACTGTTATTATAAAAACAGGAGACCAAACAGAACTGAGAATGTCTTTTTTTTTCTTTGTTTCATGGGATACCAAGGTCAAAGAATTAATTTATAGCTTATTCAGATAAAAATTATTTTAGTGACTATTGGCTGCCCCGTTATATACTGGCATCAAAGGACTGAGTTCTTTAACCAATGTTGAGCTTGGCCTTTTGGGGTACTTGAAAGGCTTTCTGTCTCTGAAAGAATTTAGTATCATAGATCTAAAGCTGGAGGGAATGTCAAAGGTCATCTAGTCCAATTCCCTTACTTCATAAATGAGGAAACTGAGGCTCTCAGGGGAGTTAAGTGACTTGTCCAGGGGGGTGGGGGAGTGGATTAGTGAAGCAGCCAAGTGGTGCAGTAGATAGAGTGCTAGGCCTGGTGTCAGGGAGATCTAAATTTAAATCTGGCCTCAGATATTAGCTTTGTGACCCTGGGCAAGTCACTTAACCTCTGTTTGTCTCAGTTTCCTCAACTGTAAAATGGTAATAACAACAGCTCCTACATCCCTGTTGTGAGGATCAAATGAGTTAATATTTGTAAGCTGCTTAATACAGTGCCTAGAGTATAGTAGGCACTATACACACACACATATACGTATGTATGTGTATGTGTGTGCATGTGTGTGTCTGTATTTTTGTTGTTGTACAGTCATTTTTCAGTTGTTTCCAACTCTTTGTGATTCCATTTGGGACTTTCTTGGCAGAAATACTGGAGTGGCTTGCCATCTCTTTCTCCAGCTCATTTTTACATAGGAGGAAACTGAGGCAAACAGGTTTAAGTGACTTGCTCAGGGTCACACAGCTAGTAAGTGTATGAGCCAGATTTGAACTCAGGAAGATGAGACTCTTCCTGACTTCAGGCCCAGCACTCTATGTACTGTACCATCTAGCTTTCTCTCTCTCTCTCTATCTCTCTCTCTCTCTCTCTCTCCCCCTCACACACATGTATATACACATATACACATGTGTATATATGTACATGTATATACACATACATATACACACATACATATGCGTATCATGTTCTCTCTAATATCAGGAGAAAACAGTGACTAGTCTTCTAAGAGCCAGAATAGGGCAAGAGTTTATTAGAAAAGGTGAGCTTAAATTCAAATATTTTAGAACCTTCTGACAAGAACCTTCTGGCAAGAAGATGAGGCTGACCTCCTGGCCTTGTAGAAGGAATCTTTGTATTGTTGAATGACGAGCCTGGAGGTGGAGTTTCCAGGAATCTTATTGCCTACTATTAGCACCAACAAGGGAATGTACAATATCATAGAAAGAACTGACCTGAATGTTATATGTTGCAGTTCCTGGATTTTACAAGAACAAACAAAGAAAACAGAATGATGGGATGACGCCATTCATATTCTCTGTAAATACTCAATTAGTGCTGTTCCAAGCTTGATCTTTGTCTATGAGCCAATAGAAGCTTCATTTTATCTCCAAGGAAGATTTTGTAAAACATTCCCCATCACCAGGCCAGCTGGTTTAGAGAGAAATCCTCTGCCTTAAAAGTCTGATAATCCTGTGAAGTTGGTGGTAAGAGTTACTAGGATCCCTACTTTACATTTGAAGTAACAGCCTCAGAGAGGTTGAGGTATGTGCTCACTGTCACATGGCTAATAAGTCTCAGAGGTAGGATTTGGAAACCAAGCCTAGTTCAAATCGTTTATCCTTCACCTCGCTGCCTCTCCATTTCAGGGAAAGATCTATTGGTATGGTCCTGGGCCAAAGATTGCAGGGAAACGAGACAGAAATTTCAGTCAGGAAGATTTATTGTAGTTTGTCTTAATACCACACCTTCAGGGAAGGCAGCTCTTTTCTGGACATGCGGCCACACCATGGAGACATAGCTGGAGCAGACAGCTGGATGGTACAAGGGATAGAGTGCTGGACTCAAGGAGTCTTGAGTTCAAATCCAGCTTCAGACTTTTATTGGCTGAATGACCCTAGGCAAGTCACTTAAACTATCTATCTCACTTTCGTTATATGTAAAGGGGGGATGATAATAATAGCACCTACCTCACAGGGTGATGGCGAGGATAAAATGAAATGATATTTGTATTTTGCAAACCTCAAAGTGCTATGTAAATGCTATTGTTCAGTCATTTTAGTCCTGTCTGACTCTTTGTGACCCCAAATGGGGTTTTCTTGACAAAGATTCTGGAGTGGTTTACCACTTCTTTCTCTACCTCATTTTACAGATGAAGAAACAGAAGCAAATAGGATTAAAGTGACTTGCCCAGGGTCCTAGAGCTAGTAAGTGTCTGAGGCCTAATTTGAACTGAGGTCCTCCTGACTCCAGGGTCATCGCTCTGTCCAGTGAGACACCTAGCTGTACCAAAGCATCGCATACTTGTTAGCTATTTTCTTTGTTGTAGGATTGTTACATTGAAAAAATATATATTTATTTATATACACAAATATATGTGAATAGATACATATATACACATACATATACATAATATACAACACACACATACATACAAACATACACATATACATATACATATAGACATACATATACATATAGATAAATAGACAGATAGATAGACAGATAGATAGATAGATAGATAGATAGATAGATAGATAGATAGATAGATAGATAGATAGATAGGTAGAAAACTTGTGTATATGTGTTATTGGGTTTAACAAAGTCCATGAGATAAAGTATCTCAACTACATTTTCTCTGGTCTTAATTTAATGACAATTTTTCAAAAACTTAAAAGGATGAAAGTCTGAATTCCATTTCACTGAAAGTTTAGTTACCACAATTTTTTTTTGAGAAATAAGAATGGCTTCTCATTATTTTATTGATTGATTGGTTGCAAAAATAAAGAAATAATTTGCATTACTCAGTTAGCAAAAATATCCTTAACCTGGACTTGAATTCTTTTTAATCTCAATTTTCTATTTTCAATCAGGGAAACTAAGGCAAATTAGAATCACTTTGTCCAAGTTAAACATTAACACTCCAAGCAATCTTCAGAGGATGCTAAGAACAAAGGATTCTGCATTCCTCTATCTACCTCATTTGTCTGGCCTGCAGTTTGAATCTGGACTGAAGCCACAGTCATTCAATCAGGTTTAACATTTACCTGGAGCTTAATAGCTAACCTAAAACCAAACATTGACTGGCTTTTATATGTTTGTGTTTTTCTCTTAAATGATGCCACCATTTGTATTGCTGCCCAAAGAGAAGACCAGTTTGCTTGTTTGTGAAGTTTCTGCCTCATGGAGCTTTGTCCCAGTGAGTTCTAACTGGTATTAAAAGGGGCAGCTTTGCCCTAGTGAGTGCTTACTGGTATTAAAAGGGGGAGCTTGCAATAAATAATGGATAAAGTGTTGAACTTAGAATCAGAAAGAGCTGGGTTCAGGTTCAACCTCTGACACTAGCAGGTGTCTGACCATAGGCAAACCAATCAACCTCTCTATTCCTCTGACAACTTTAAGATTATTAATTAGGGTTAGATTACAACATGATAGAATTCTCCCTATGATAAAATAGGGTCAATGTGTTGTCTATTTAATGATGCTTATTGAGTTTTTCATTGTCAAGGAAAGTACATATGATAAATATCTAAATTCATTAAGGGCACACAGATGGGGTTGTTGTGAGGATCCAGTGAAATAGACTTTTTAAAGTACTTTGCAAAGCCTTAAAGCGTCATTTTTGTTGTTGTTGAGTCATTTCATCACGTCTAACTCTGTGACCCCGTGTGGGGTTTTCTTGGCAAAAATAACAGGAGCAGTTTAGCATTTCTTTCTCCAGCTCATTTTACAGATGAGGAAACTGAGGCAAACAAGGTTAAGTGACTTGCCTAGGATCACACAGCTAGTAAGTGTCTGAGGACAGATTTGAACTGAGGTCCTCCTGACTCTATGGCCAGTGTTCTACCCACCTAGTTGTCCCCAAAGTATCATATATCTGTTAACTATTACTATTATTATTATCATCTTGAGGCAGCTAAGTGGAGCAGTAGAGAGAGCTCTGAACCTGGAGTCAGGTAAGACTTGAGTTCAAATCTGACTTCAGACATGAGGCAAGTCACCTTAACCTGTCTGCCTCAGTCTCCTCAACTGTAAAATGAGGATAATAACAACACCTGCCTCTCAGGGATTTTGTAAGGATCAAATGAGAAAATATTTGTAAAAATCCTTAGCACAGTGCCTGGCACACATAGTAGGTGCTATATAAACACTTATTCCCTTCCTTCCCAACCACCAATCTCACTCTCATCTTTTCCAATGGGGTTCAGATAGAAACAGTCCTGGGTTAAGTTGCCCTCCGATTATTATTCTTTTGTACTTAATGTTCTATGAACTTGTCATTTAAGGTAAATTGAGACTGACTCCTATTTCTAGTCTGATTCTGGCTCTGCATCTTCCAAGTATGGAGACAGTGCAGGCTGTATTTTCACATTTTCTACAGAAAGTCCCCAGAGAAGAAAGCAGCTCATGAAATGTGAGTGTCCTTATGTGTAACAGTCAACCAAGAAGACATGACCATTCAAGGCTGATCAAGTTGTCTGGCTTTCCTAGGAAGCCTCTGCCCTTCCCACTGCTCCTTGCTCCTTTCTTACTTTCTAACTGTTTGACTTTCCTGCTTATTTACTCAGTTTCCTTTGATCATTGGGAAACTTTTTCTCTGAGATATCCATTTCAGAGATTTTCTTAGTAACTTTAAGAGGAAGGAATAACTAACATTTACATTTAATGCAAGCATTCAGTAAATATAAATTCACATCACCTCTTTGCCACCACATACACACACCCTTATTGTTTTCTTTAATGTGTATCCCCTCACCTCTCCTTGCTTCATTTCTCATCTTCCCACATCCCTCACCTTGGGAACATGAGGGGAAAAAAAGGAGGATATAGATCTAGATCTTGGAAAAATTCCCAAATGGCCTCCTCAGCCTCCTGTCTTCTTTCCTCTGTACCAAGATCCTGTCAATGATGAGTCCTGTTCCAACCCTGTTTGAAGAGGATTAAGTGTTCCTCACTTAGCAGCCTGAACTGCTGGATGGCCATGCCCTGAGTCAATTGTTTCTCTACTGAAGAAATCATTGCATTAGAAAGGACAGAGACAAGCTATGTTTTCACTCATAAACTTTGTTTTGACAAATACACATTTAGCACTCCCTCTGGCACCATTTACCCAACTCATGCTCACATTGGCAGGTTAATACCAAGGGGAAAATGACTTTTTTCAGGGTTCATTTTTCTAATACTATTTTTCACAAGCCCCCATTGGTGGGTTCCTCATTACCGATCAACCAGTTGAACTCCATTAGCTTTTAGAAATGAGATTTACTGAGAAGATATAGCAAAAATAGTTGGTACAAAACACTTCCCCCAAACTAAGGGCTTAGTCTTCCCTTTTACACACAGTGTCCCTGGGGACAATGGATTCATATTTAAAGTAGAAACGTAGTGAAGCACACATGTAGAGAATATGCATAGAAAAGAGGTATCTCCTGACTCTTGGGCTGGGAAGTTCTTCCTCTCTATATAATATCCTTTAGCTGTAGCTTTCTAATGGGCTCTGAATGTCAATGCCTTTCTAGAATCAATAGTTATCCTTTATTCAAGGGTCATAGTCCCTGAAGCCATCATTCTCCTTGGGTGACTCTCCGTATGGATCTGTAGGTGCTTCTTCTCCCACTCCTGCTGCAGTAACTACTCTTACCACCTCTGGGAGATTCTTCTGTGGCCTCCATTGACCAGTAGGACTTTTGGTAGAACTTTAGGATCTCCAAAGCTCACACATTTGCCAGCACTTTGCCATCTTGGGATACATATTCACCTAAGATCAAGAAAGAACAAATACAAAAGAAATAGAGGTAGCATGTACTCATGAACTCATGGGGGTTAGAGGAGGGATAGAGATTGCAGCCAGCTGCCCTTCCCCCATCCAGCCCCTGAAAATAGTTCTGCCTAAATCACAGGAAGAAGAAGAAAAAAAAGAATGAGAGGTAGACCAGTGGTCCCTTTTTTATACACCCTCAATTCTGCCTCAGGACCTCCAGAGTTATCAGTTCTGTTTTCAGAGCCAATTAGAATACTTTGGGGCATTATGCATTACCAAACCCTGAATCATCATGACTAGAAACTGTATTTCCAAGTTCCATGTGTTGGATTTAAACCATTCAGGGAATATCTGTGGATGTATAGCACAATCCCACCAGGAAGGACAAATTCAAGTATGCTCTCTCTGATACACAAATTTATAGGTATATGACTATAGAGATATAATATAGAGAAATACATTTTATGCAGACATATCAGATCCATATATATATATATATATATGTATTACTTTTATTTCAGGTATGACAATGCATAAGCACCATAGATTAAGCTTTTTAGTTTGATGAGAAGCTTGGTGGATAATGGATAGTATTAGATAAAGAGTCGGGAAGAACAGAGTCTAAATCTCACAGCCCTGTGGCCCTGGGCAAGTCATTTACCTCTTGGCCTCAGTTTTCTCATCTGTAAAATGGGGAGAATAATAGCACCTACTCCCAGGGTTGTTGTGAAGACTATGTGAGATAATAAGTGTGAAGTGCTTTGAAAAATTTAAAAGCATTATGTAATTATTGAATAATAGCTACTATCATTATTTTCTCCTCAATCTATTAAATATCTCATATTACTAATGTAAAGAATTATAAAGTAATGTTATGGAAATTGCATTGGTCCAGATGTCAGAAGACCAGGATTCTAGTCTTGGCTCTCCCCCTAATTCTATGTATGACCTTGAGCAAATTGCTCCAGGACTCCATTTCTGAATTTATAAAATAAGGGAGCTGAACAAGAAGACTTTTTTTCCAGCACTAATATCTATGAGATTCTACTCTTGCAATTTTCATATTTTTTAAATAGTGTCACTGTTTACTGTGAAACTAGGTCAGAGAAGGAAAGCTCCCCATACAGGCTGCTAATGCATGCTTATCCCAGTCTTCAGAGATGCTTTGCTTCCCCATGACAACCTCATTGCCAGGGTCCTTCTATCCAGTGTTGAGTGCTTAACACCTTCAAAGTCTCCTGGGCCGATCCCCAAGCTAACACTGAGGAAAGATCTGAAAACAGTAATAGGCCCTTTGAGAAATGTGCTGTCTCCTCAACAAACCTGTGTTGCAGACAGTACAAGTATTATTTCCCCATTTTGGGGATAAAGAAACTAAGGCCCAGACAGGTAGGTTACACAATCAGGAAGTGATAAGGCTAGAAATTCTTAACCAACTTGAATTCAATAAACGTATATGTACTAGGTCTTGGATGTGATGTTGGTTGTTTTCTAGGGCACAGTAAAAGATTTGATGGATGAAATTTGCAGGAAAAATAGCCACAGAAGATCATAGTGAATTAATATTGTTATATTTATGCCTAATACTCAACTTCCCCTGGGTAGCAGAGAACTCAATAACTAAGGTCTAGGAACAGAAGTTAATGCCTATCATCTAAGCCTCCCATTTGATCAACTCTCCTCTTTCTTCAAAACCTACCTCAGAAGGGTCGCCTAGAATCATAGTAGCATTAGAAAGAACTTGAGAGATCACCCCCATTTTATAGATAAGAAAGCTGAGGGTCAGAAGGATTAGGTGGTTTGGCCAACTTTCTATCAAGAGTACAGTAGCCAAGCTAGGATTTTAACCCAGTTCTATGATTCCAAGTAAAGTGGTCTTTCCTCCTTTAAGAAGTCCACCCTCTAGCTAGGTGTAGTTCCAATGAAAGAACATGGGAAAAGTAAATAGAGAAAAAAAAAGTAAATAGAGGCCTAGACTTGGCATAAGGAAATTGTTGTTCAGTTATGTCCAATTCTTTGTGACCCCATTTGGAGTTTTCTTGGCAGAGATACTAGATTGGTTTTACAGATGAAGAAACTGAGGCAAACAGGGTTAAGTAACTTGCCCAGCGTCACTCAGCTAGTAAGTATCTGAGGCAGAATTTGAACTCAGGAAGATAAGTCTTCCTGACTCCAGGCCTGGCACTCTCTGCACTATGGAGCCACCTAAGTTCAAATCCTAGATCAGACAATTGCTAGCTGCAGTGACCCTGGGCAAGTCACTAACCATCCTTAGCCTTTCCTTCCTTATACTTTCCATATATATTTATATATAACTATATATACACAGACACACGTACACACATAAATACATGTTTATATATGTGTTTATGTGTGTGCATTTATATACATAAACATATATATGAATATATATAAATATATGTGTATTTATAAATATAGACATACAGTTTATGTGTGTATGTTTATATATGTGTTTATGTATAAACACATATATAAGTTTATATATATAAACATATACATATGAATATATATGTTTGTATATATGTGTATATCTATACATATATGCATATACACATGCACACACATATAAATATATATAAGTTTATATATGTCTACATATGTGTGTATACATAAACACACACATAAATATGTAAGTTTATATGTGTGTTTATATATAAACACATATGTGAATATATGCTTGTATATGTGTGCATATGTACACACACATATATACATACAAATGCACACATATAAATATGTATGTAAGTTTATAACAATTTTCTTCCAGAGAGATCTGTACAAACAGAGCACACACAATTTTGTACGTGGAATAGTTAATGCTTGTAAATCTGGGAAATTCAAGGGAAAATAGGAAGGGGAAAAATAACAGGGAAGATGACTTATTGAGATTTTCTCCCCTTTATCAATCTGTGATTTTATCAAAGTAAAGAATTCCCACTGTGGAGATTATCTCCATAGATATATATCCAGCAATTGATCTAATATCTATAGTCTTACAGTGCTAGCACCGAAATGTTAAATTTCTTGGCCTATGGTCCCAAGCTGTTCAATACCAGAGGAAGGATTTGAACTTGGGGCTTTCTCTCAAGTCCTATACTTGATTTACTATATAAATGAAATCCGGGCAGGAGAATTCAAGTCCCAAGCCCAGCTAACCCTGTTTAAACTCATCTATCACAGGATTTGGAATGAGGAGGGTTCTTGAATATCATATAATCCAACCCTTTCATTTTCCAGAGAAGAAAACAGTCCCAGGGAGTTAAAGTGATTTGCCCAATGTTACGGAGGTTGGTAATAAGTTGGGAAGCTGGGATTTGTTTTTTCTCCTCCAAATCTGGCCTTCTTTCTACTACATTATGATCTGGGGTGCTACTGCCTCGCATATGGATTTTCAAGATATTTCTGTTTTTGTCTAGATGCCAATCCCTTGATCAGCAGTTTTCTCCACGTTTGATATGTACCTTTAAAATAAGGAAAAGATTGTCAAATGTGGAATGGGGGACCAGTCTCTTGACTTTAGTCCCAGTTCCTCACAACTAGACAGAGGGAGGGCTAAGAAAGCTGGCCAGTCTGATGGTAAATTAGTCTTTAGAGTTTTACAAATGAATGTGCTCAATTAAAGCTTGAGAAAACCCAGTCTTGTTGATTTCCCTTGCAGTTCCTAAGTCAGGTACCCAGGCAGGCGCCCTGAATTCCCAAAACAATCTCTCTCTCTCTCTCTCTCTCTCTCTCTCTCTCTCTCTCTCTCTCTTTCTCTCTCTCTCTCTGTCTGTCTCCCTACCTCCCTCCTTTCCCTCTCCTCCCCTTCCCCCCCTTCTCTCTCTGTCTCTGATTGCATCCCTAGAGAAGGCTATTGACTCTCTTGACTTCTCTTGCTGCCTAGAGGAGAGACAAGATTTGGGGAATTAAAATTTTCATCTAGGGCCCCATTTACCTCAGCCTATAACCCCTAGAGGTACCAGCTATCAACTCAGCAATGCACTTCACTGAATCTGTTTCCTGGCATTTGCCCCAATTAACTGTCAGTGACATATATCACGGTGCCAATTAAAAGGCTCTCATAGTACTTCACATTTATCAGTGCTATCAGCGCATGACACATTTCTGCAACTCTGTCCAGGAGTCTCAGGTATCTATGGTGGAGGAGGAGAGAAGGGGAAGGGAGAGGGGGGAGGAAGGAATATAAAATATAGAAATATATAGGAATATAGAAAAAGGGCAGAGGAGAGAGAGGAAGGGGGAAAAAAGAGAGAGACAAAAAGAGAAAGAGAGAAAGGAAAGAGAGAGAAAAGAGAGAGGAAGGGAGAAAGGAGAGAGAAAAAGGGAGGAAGAAAGGAGAAAGAGAAAAAAGAAGAGAGAAAGAAATAGAGAAAGAAAGGAGAGGGAGGGAAAGGAGAGAGAGACAAAGATAGAGAGACAGAGAGAGTCTTCTAAGATCATAGATCTCAAGTTGGAAGGGACCTTCAAGAACATCTTGGCCAGGGGTTCTTACTTTTTTTGTGTGTCATGGACCCTTTAGATAGTCTGGTAAAGCCCATAGACCACTTCTGAGAATACTGTTTTTATATGTATAAAATAAGATACATAGGATTACAAAGGAAACCAATTACACTAAATTGAAGTAATCAAAATATTTTTTAGATAATATAACATTTTATTTTTTTCCTTTTTAAGAAAATTTATTTTATTTTTAATTTATGAAATAAAACAAGCATTTCCATAACATAGTGTAATAAAAAAGATGATTGCATATGAAACTGCAAATCTGCTATGTATATTTATTTTCAAATATACTATTCCATTTAAATACACAACAAAGTTATCAAGTAAGTTTCTTTTTTCTTCTTTTTTCTTCCCCTCCCCTGCCGCCTCCCTAGAGATGGCAATCATTAGATACAAATATTTATAGATATAGATATAGATAAATAGAAATATATATCAAAATATTTTTAAAAGTTCACAGACCCCTTTTTGCACAAACAAAGCCAATGCAAGCAAGATTAGGAGTGAAGCAAAAAATTGGGAAAGAATTTTTACGGCTAGCGTCTCTGATAAAGGCCTCATTTCTAAAATATATAGAGAACTGAGTCAAATTTATAAGAATGCAAGTCATTTCCCAATTGATAAATGGTCAAAAGATATGGACAGGCAATTTTCAGATGAAGAAATTAAAGCTATCTATAATCACATGAAAAAAATGCTCAAAATCATTTTTGGTTAGAGAAATGCAAATCAAAACAACTCTTAGGTACCACATCACACCTATCAGATTAGCTAACATGACAAAACAGGAAAATGATAAATGGAGAAGATGTGGGAAAATTGGAACACTAATGCATTGTTGGTGGAGTTGTGAACTGATTCAGCCATTCTGGAGAGCAATTTGAAACTATGCCCAAAGAGCTATTAAAATGTGTATACCCTTTGACCCAGCAATAGCACTTCTAAGGCTGTATCCCAAAGAGATCATAAAAATAAGAAAAGGACTCACATGTACAAAAATATTTCTAGCAGCTCTTTTTGTGGTGGCCAAGAATTGGAAATTGAGGGGATGTCCATCAATTGGGGAATGGCTGAACAAGTTGTTGTATAGCAGCAGTAATGGAATACTATTGTGCTATAAGAAATGATAAGCAGGTGGACTTCAGAAAAACCTGGAAAGACTTATATGAACTGATGCTGAGTGAAGTAAGCAGAACCAGGAGAACATTGTGCACAGTAACAGCAATATCGTGCAATGATCAACTTTGATAGACTTAGCTCTTCTATGCAGTGCAAAGATCTAAGACATCTCCAAAGGCCTCATGATGGAAAATACTATCCACATCCAGAGAAAGAACTATGGAGTCTGCATACAGATAGAAGAACATTATTTGCTTTCTTTTTTGTTTTGTTTTGTTTCTCTTTTCTTGTGGTTCCTCCCATTTGTTCTATTTCTTCTTTGTAACATGACTAATGTGAAAATATGTTTAATTAGGATGTATATATATAGAACCTAAAGAAAAAAGAAAAAGAAAAAAGTTCACAGACCCCAAGTTAATAATCCCTGATCCAGTCCAATCTCCAAATTCAATAGATAACCAACTGAGAAATCAAGTGAGCAGCTCATATGTAGCCAATGAGGAACAGGGCTGGAATTTGAACCCAGACCCTACAACTACAAATCCAATCCACTCTCCACTATACAAGTTTATGACATAGCACAACATATCTGATTATTGGATCTGCAATTCATAATAATTTCAATATGCTGTGAGGGAGTAGGGGGCATAAATTTCACATAGGATTTTACTGCCTTCATTGCTAGAATTTCCGCATTCCTTCTAATATATTCAGATGCTACTTCAAAAAAAATTAGTTGCCATGAAACAATGAAAGTAAAGTAACTCCCAAGGTACATAAAAGATACAGGCTTCTGGCAGCAATTAGGAGTGGAACTTTGCTTTTAGGTCTTTGCTTTTTAGGTTTAATTTTTTTTTCCTTGAACTGGAATTTCCTGACCTGTTTTCCCTCTAGTCTTTTTCCTTTGGTTGCTGAATTTAAAGCTGAATTTGTATTTAGTAGTCATGCCTAGGGGTCCTAGGAGGACAGGCACTTTTAAAATAACTCAATGAATACATCCAGATGGGATATCAGTCTTTCCTGAGGTGTTTCTCAAGGCCTCCCTAGCTCCTCAGATGAAAGAGGTTTATAGCTGTGTCTAAACAGCACCAATCTGGCAACATCTGGTGAATTTGATCAAAATAACAACTGTATCATGGCAAACTATTAGAGTGCCTAAGTTCATAAAGTAAGTGCAGTGTATCCAAAAAGAATTATATTTGAGACCCCCCACCACCACATTCTCCATTCTTCATTCAGTTTCATTTTCTATGCTAGCCCCATTCACCATCTCAGAAGTGACTGTTTTAACTGAACCCCATGAGGTACAGAGCCTGGGGAGAAAGTGTGGAGGTGCAGAGCCCCAGGCTGCTAACCATACTATAGGATGGAATCTCATCAAACTGAGGTTAGGTTCAAAAGTCAGATAGTCACAATTACTTTTAAATTGCTCATAAGGTATAGGATAACTTTAAACAGTTGTAACTGGAAAGGGACTAGGATTTGTTCAAAATATATGAGAAAAAACAAATCTAAGGTGGTTATTATGGAAACTATTGAATGTAAATTTTATTTTTGCACAATTCCCAGCTAAGCATATTGATCCTGAGAAAGGCAAGATAGCTATCAGCTAGCGGATAGAGATAATCTAATCAAGAGTTAATCTGGGAATTAAAGGAGATCATCCAGGAAACTACATTATGCTAAAAGGTACCATAGACAATAAAGTAATATCAAGAATGTTTACAGCAAGTTTCTCTAATAAAGACCTTATTTCTCAAAGATATACTGAGTACAGAATTGAGTCGAATTTATAAAAATAAGAGCTATTCCCCAGTTGATAAATGGTCAAAGAATATAAACAGGCAGTTTTTAGAAGAAGAAATCAAGTCATATGCAAATCATAGTCATGTGAAAAATGGTCTAAATCACTATTGATTAGAGAAATGCAAATTAAAACAACTCTCAGGTACCATTCACACCTTTTTGAAAGGACAAATGCAGGAAAGGACAGAGGAAAAATAGGTACACTAATGAACAGCTAGTGGAGTAGTGAATTGGTCCAATCATTTGGAAGAGCAACTTGGAACTATGCCCAAAGGGCTATAAAACTATGTATATCCTTTTGACCCAGCAATACCACTACTAAGTCTGTATGCCAAAGAGATCAAAGGAAAAGGAAAAGGACCTATATGTACAAAAAAATTGATAGCAACTCTTCTTACATTGGCAAAGAATTGGAAATTGAGGGGATGCTCATCAATTGGGAAATGGCTGAACAAGTTGTGGCATATGATTGTGATGGAATACTACTGTGATATAAGAAATGACTGGGGGTTGGGGGTTTAGAAAAACATGGCAAGAACTATATGAACTGATGAAAACTGAAGTAAGAAGAACCAGGACATTGCATACACTAACAGCAATGCTATAATGATGATGAACTGTGAAAGACTTGGCTACTCTGATCAATAAAATGATCTAAGACAATTCCAAAGGATTCATGATAAAAAAGCTATCCACCTTCAGAGAGAGAACTAGTGAACTCTGAGTGCAAATTGAAGCATAATTTTTAACTTTATTTTTCTTGCTTTTTTTTTTAAAATATGGCTAATGTGGAAATATGTTCTGCATTATTTGACAAGTGTAATTGATGTGATATTGCTTGCCTCCTCAGTAGATGGGGGAGGGGATGGGAGAGAATTTGGAGCTCAAAATCTAAAAAAGGAAAGAATGTCAAAAATAAATAAATAACAAATTAAAATCTGTGTTCTAGTCCAGTCCCTGAATTTTTACAAATGAGGCAACTGGAAGCTAGAAAGGTTAAGTAACTTGCCCTAGGTCATTGGATTTGAACCCAGGTCTTTTGGCTTCAAATCCACTCCTCTTTCCACTATACCAGACTGTCTTGCTCTTTATACACTTACAAACAGACATCTAAATTAGCTAAAATAATAATCATGGACAAAGTGGCTATATAATTACTAAAAATCACTTTGGAACCAGAATTATCTTATCTTGAAATAGAAGAAGGAGAATGCTTAAGAGCCATAGGATTCAATACCTTAATTTTTTTTTCATTAGTACTCTTGTTGCAAATTGCAAGCCCTCTACACCTAATCCATTCCATGAATCGTTGTGGTTGAAAAAAAAAAAGAATAATAATCCATTCCCTATTGGCCACCCATCTGATAATTAGCCTTTCTTTTCTTAGCAAAATTGATCTTCTGATGACATGCATAATTTGTTTCTCAGCTTATACTCGAGACCTCTCCAATCTGGTAGAACATTCTAGAACAAGATGGTCTACAAACACAACTTTTGGGATCACCAAAAGTGCTACTGCCACAAGTCTACCACACTCCATACTATCATGAGACACCGAAGTTCCATAGTATACAGAGTTGGCAATTATGCGGCTAATCTTCTCAGGCTCCAAAGTGAGGTGTGGGGATGAAGGTAAGCACACCCAAGTGGTCTTCTCCTAGGACAGATCAATCTCTGTTCTTCAGCTCTGATGCTTTACTTTTCAAGCAATGTAGAAGAGCATCTCAGATTTGTATAAAGTGATGAAAAGTCAAGTGAGCAGAACTAGGAGGACATTTTACACAGTAACAGTAATATTGGAAAGATAATCAACTGTGAAAGATGTAGTAACTCTGATCAACACAATGACACATCACAATTCCAAAGGACTCATGATGAAAAATACTTTCAACCTCCAGGTAGAGAAATGATGGACTCAGAGGGCAGATTGAAGCACATATTTTTTCTTTCTCCTTTTTCTTGCTTTTTTTTTTTGGAACATGGCTGATGCAGACATTTGTTTTGCATAACTCTGTATTTGTAATAGGTTTTATATTTCTTGCCTTCTCAATGGGTAGGAGGGTGGAGGGAAGAGAGAGAATTTGGAAATGAAAGTAAAATAAAATTGAATTGTAAGAAAATAAATAACATCAAAAATTAAATATAAAAATAAATTGAAAGAAGAAGAAAGAGGAAGAGGAGGAAGAGGTCAGGAAAAGAAAGAGAAAGGAGGAGGAGGAGGATAGGAGATTCTAAGCTACAGCCAGAAGACTGTAGTGTCCACATCTGTTCTGGCTTCTCAGGAGTAGTAGCAGTAGCTGCAGACACTTTGCAACCTCAGAGTACCTTCTAGGACGTAGCAAAAACTTCTGGCTTTGAGTTTCTATGATTCAGTAACTACTCCCTGGGACGTTCTTATATTGAATTCACAGAGGTAGGGAGAAAATGACAATAGTTCTAGTGTTCCTTTATCCCATCACTTGCTGGCTACCCCATCAATCAGCAACAGAGAGGCAAGCAAAAATATAACCAGTTAAAACCTATAGCAGCTGTCTTGATACTGATGAAAAGTTCCACCAGCCAGTGGCATTGGTGAAAGGCAGAGCAAGTGGTTTCCTCCCCTGCTTTTTTTTTTAATGTGCTCAGTTAATACAAAATCCCCTAAAAGAACTCTGTTTAATAGCCAATAGCTATCTGGAGTGTTTGCTAAAGAGTCCCAATTCTGGTCTAAATCTAAGAATAAACTTTATTTTGAAGAGAAAACATTGGAGTAAAATGGAAAAGGAGATTCACCTCCAGGGATGTTCCCTGGCATCATGGATCAATCTCTGTTGATTCTCTTAAGAAAAAGTCTAGGTACTAACACTTGGTTTTATTCGTTATCACCCATATCAATATCATCAGCATCATCAAAAGGCACCTACTAAGGATCCTGTTGCTTATGGTGTTTCACAAGGTGCTGGAGGGAATGATTATCTGCCCTATGGGAGTTTCCAAACTAACAGAAATTGTACTATCACAGGCAAGCTATTAAAAATAAGGAACTGAAAAAGCACTATAATTAACTAATTAATAATAAATTATTGTTAATTTGTAATAAATCAGTTGATAAATTAAGAGAAACAAGAACCATGGTGTTGAGGAGAATTTCCCATAATCAGTAGGAAAGACATCAGTAAGTAGGAAAATACATACAGCTTATGGGAAAGGGAACAAACATTTAATGAGTACCTCCTATGTACCAGGCACTATGCTAGGCACTTTACAAATTTCTCATTTTATCTTCACAACAACCCTCAGAGGAAAGTATTATTCTTATCCCCATTTTACAGTTGACAAAACTGAGGCAGATAGAGAATGACTGATTTGCTCATAGTCATACAACTAGTACGTGTCTGAGGTCAGATCTGACATCAGTTCGTCCAGATCCCAGGCCCAGTGGTCTCTTCATTGTGCCATCTATCTGGTAACTTTCCTTTCAGTGAAGAAGTTAACAGGTCACTGTCAAATGCAAAAGAAAGACTAAAAAATTCAGGATTTCCTGGAGGACTCAATAACCTGTTTATCTTCTGTGCTTAAATCCTTTTCCCAAAAATGGAAATAATATGTGAGTGTTGTGTGGGCAGAGCCTTGACCGCTTATAAATAAGTTGGAATGTGTTAGTTGAGTACTAAGAAAAGAGTTATACCCCAGGGGAGAAATGCCTGGCCAACATCAGAAGATCTAGCAGAGAGCCCTGCACACAGTAGGTGCTCAGTAAATATTTGCTGAAGAAATGAATAAGACATCTGGGGGATGCACATTAACATGGGGTAGAGAGGGAGACGAGTCAAACCAAATCCCAGACCTGGGAGCCTTTCCAAACTTCGTGGGACTTACTGGTCCACCCCACTCAAGTAGGGCTACTTTAGCTTTTCTTACTCTAGGCATGGATTTCAGGCTCTCTACCTAGATTGGCATGGAGGAAGCTTAGCTCAGCGGGAACTGAAAGTTTTCCACTGGGTTCAGAACATTTCCTCTGTCATCTGATCTCCTACCTTCCTGGTATTACCACAAACCAGTTTGAGCTGCCTCTTGTTGCCACACCAAGACAAAGGAACGTGGATTAAATCTGAGACTATGGAGAAACCAGACCCCTATCAAGGGTGAGGCCAGTGTTCAGAGATCCCAAATCTACCTCCTAAGGAGGAGGGCAGGATAGTAATTGGACAGACCAGAACTGAGAATTCCCCCTAACTAGGAGCCAGAAACTCAGATTTTATGACATCCCAATCTCCTGATTCTGGTAGGAATCCGGACAAGTCATAGAACCTTAGTATTTATTCATTTCTATAGTCAGGATGACTTTCTTTGCAAATACCCCAACTCCCTACCCTTTAATCAATAAATTATTGTAAAGTAAATGGAGAGAAAGCAGGGCTAACTCATGGCTAAGGATGAAGGTGAACTCAGTGAGATCAACCCTAGAGGCCAGAGTTAGGCAGAGAGAGGTAAAAAGATTCTAATGGTGAAATTAGCAAATTCAACTTGTAAGGCAGCTGGAATTCAAACAATTTATTAACTCCATGCTGTTTTCTATGCCCTAATTCAGTATTTCCCCTTTCCCCCCAAACATTTCATTTCTTGAATCACTTTTCCTTTCTCAATAAAATTAGAAGATACTTTGGAAGAGGAAAAAGGGGCTAATGTTTTATTTCTCTTTTTTATTGATTTTTTGTTTTTATATCCCATGAATTTCCAAATCTATCCTTCTTCCTACCCAGTAAGCAATCCCTTTTAAGAAAAACTTTTAAAGGAGAGAAAAAAAGCAGTTCAGAAAACCAGTCAATATTTTGACTACTCCTGACAATATATGCAATGTTCTATACCCATGGTCTCCCATTTGTCCAGTGAAGAGAAGAAGGTATATTTTCTTAACTCTTTTCTTTTCCTAACTTGGTTATTATAATGATAGCTTCAGTTTTGTTTTATTGATCTTTCTCCTTACAAAGCTGCATTTGTAAAAGATGTAAATTAATAGGGATAAATATGAGGGATTAATTAATAGGGACAAATATAAATATATACAAATATTAATAGGGGTAAATTATAAGGATCTGGCCAATGAAGTTCCATCCCCAAAGTATGCTCTGCTTGTCGCCAACTCGACTGAGGCGCCTGCTTCTGGAAAAGTATGATGCCATGTAATAGAAGGACCCTACTGCCTGATCTGTAGCATGCATAGATATTGTGTAACTGGGTCTAGTGGCCAGCTAAAGCAAGTCTCTTTCTTTTTCCTCTGCATTACAGTAAAGAGAGAACTACTGTAAGCCTCAGGATGGGCAGAGGGTCCATAAGGCCCATGGTTCCACTTACTTTTCTCTGCATCCATTCACATAAGTTTTGCCAGACTCCATATTCATTTTTCCTCCTTATGGCATAGTAACATTGCATTGTATTAATGTACCATAATTTGTTTACCCATTTCCCAATTAATGAATACCTACTATTCTTTGCCTTTTTGTGTGTTCTTTCTTACACTAGGTGAAAGAGTATTGGAAACCATTATAATTGGAGCCATAAGAAGTATGGGAGCTGAGAGCTATGCCAGATTCTGTGACTGGGCGTGAAAAGTGACCTGTTTAACTTAGCATAGATTAAGACAGCTGAGAGGGAGAAACATTGATTGCTACATAAGCTAGTCTGCACTTGGAAGTAAAATCAGTAAAAAGAAGGTTTCCAGCAATCACATTAAGTTTGAGTCCACTATCCCCAAGGACTGTGGTGTTTGATCTTCTCTCTGTCATGTGACAGTGGAATCCTTTGTAACTTCTGTTCTTGCTACATACTTTCATAAAAGCTAATTAATATTAATTGGTTAAATAAAACAGGTAATTGGCAGTAAATTTTAGGGAATCAGCTGAAATTGATACAGTAAGTCCTCATACTATTCCAGGAAAAACACATAGGCAACTTTTTTTTCTAATCTGAACAATATGATACTCCAACAGTTACTGTCTATGTGATTCTAGGAAGATCACTTAACCTTTCTGAGTCTCAGTTTCCTCATCTATAAAACAGAGTCAATAATAATGCTTATACCATCTGCCTCATAGGGTTCTTTTGAGGAAAGTCATTTATTTAACTTAAGGATTACTGCAGGGCCATTGGGGATTGAGGCACTTTCCCTCTTCCCCTCTCAGTTCTGGGTCCACACTCAAAGGACTGGATAGTCCTGAAAGAGTCTGGTTTCTAATGATAATGATTATTTCTTTCTTGAATTCTTTGGCTATTTACACCCTCTACCTCAAGCCATGAAAATGGATAGAAAGATTAGCCTCACGGGGAAAATTACTTAAAGTTTAGGTTTGGTTCATGTCTAAACTATCACCCAAAAGGAGGGATAGAATGTATAATATAGACACTATAGGACAGCTATTTATTCCTGTACAGAAAAGAAATGCTTAACACACCAAGACCCACAAGAGCACATTGGCAAAAAAACTTAAACATGTAGCAGCAGCAATTTCATTACGACTATTATGTTCTCCCAGGAGGTTGAGAGTTTAACAGCAGAACATAAAACACTCTGAGGTACTGCTGAGTAGACATTGCTGCATTTCACCTCTGCTCTGTACAGTCTACCTTAGAGTTTCTGTCTTATACCAGACCAGGCCAGGGCGTGAAGCTAATTTCCTACTCATTTTCATCTTCTCCAAAAAGGGTGTAGTTGCAGAACACTTTTGCAGTCAGACAGCACTGACCCAGGGACCCAACATCTCTGCACCCCTCATACGCATAAGGTTGTCTTCAAGGCTAGATACTCGTATCTCAGGAATGTAGTTCAGTTACCTGGGCTTAGGAAAGAAACACAAAATAGAGAAGGCAGTCTCAGGCTTACCCAAACCAACATATGTGTTTTAACTGTCATACACTCAAAGTTCACCATTTCTGGTGAGGAGCCAGGAAGGGAGACCCCTCCTCTAGCCCTAAGAGGAAGCTCAGGGAAGAAGAACTATTTGCCAACACATGGAGTCAAAGAAAGAGAGCAGGCCAGGAGCCATCTCTGCCTTTACACGGATGTAGCATCCTACCTCTGCTATTGGGTGTGGGGGGTGGGGTGGTAGGGGATGTTAAACGGAACCAGAGGACCACCCAAGGTTTGCTGTGTTAGATCCAAGCACCAAGTCCTTTCGGCACTGAGTCACAAAATTTCCCAGAAGTGGCCAGGGCACAGGCTCAGTACTCCATGAGATGTACTCTGGTCAGAACAGACTGGAGGCTTGTTGTTTAATTTACTCCCCTTCCCCCGGTTCATTCATAAAACTAAAAATGCAATATAAATGTGAGGGTTTGTTTTTTTTTACGACTATTGCTAGCATCCAAATTTTCTAAACTTAAAATGTGTGAGTAAGCTGTGACAGCAGAGAGGAGGAAGAAGAGGAGGAAGCTAGAGGATAATGAGGGTGGGGGGGAGAATTTTCTAGCATAGTCCTGATTTGAAAAAGAAAAAGACTGGCTTGAAATGATATCAGCAACAATGTTCTAACTAGAAGATGGGGAAGGGTTGGAGTGGGGAGATTCATTGTACATGTAAGGTCCTTTCATGAAATCTATTGCTAAAAAACCCCAACAACAAAAGCTTCTAGTTGCTGCTTTTCAAAAAAACATCCACCTTTGTAAAGGGGAAAAAGCCAACATAACCCGTCGCTGAACATTGTTGAATGTTTCTGAGTTCATTTGTCTAAGTCTACCGTGTACTTGAATTTATAAGCAAAAGAGTTTTCCATTGAGTCATTGGGAAGTAACAGGGTTTGGGCCTATTATTAAAAATCCAATTTAAAGTCCCATCATTCAGGAGCCAAATTATCTTTTTTTATGTAAAAGGGCTTTTAACAGAGTCACGCACATTATAATTAGAGGAAGGCTAGAGGATTGTTTGGATTACTGGTGCCATGGCTTCCCAAACTTAAAAAAAAAAAAAGCAAAACAACAACACAGAAAACTAAAAAAGAGCATCTTTAGCTTGGCAAATGATGGTGCTTGAAGAGAGGAGAGAAAGCAAGTGTGCAGGCACCCGCAAAGCTTTTCTGTAGAGGAAACCTTTTGTGGATAAAACAGACCTCAGAAGAACAGCCAAGAGATTCAAGTGGGGTGCACTTGAATTTAAATTTTTAAAGTAGAAAAGAAAAGGCAGATAAAACCCCCACCCTCAGCTTTGTTGAAGTGATGCTCTTAGTGTCTCTGAAATGAGTTGCTAATAAGACTTAACTCAGTGTCTCCCCTCTAGCATATATTCTGATGCTCTTGATCTCTTTCTTTTCTTGCTCTTTCTCTTCATTGCTCATTCTCTTTTTAGCACCATATCTTGATGTAAAAGGAATTTGTTCTCATTAGGAACTGCATTGCTCACAGTCTTTGAGGAACTCAACTCCAGTGCAGACTCTGATTGGATGGAGATCTAGGCAACACACCTGGTGAAAAAGCTGGGCACAAGTTCTTGAAAAAGAGGCAGGGAGGTTCAAACAAGGGAGACAGAAGGGTATGCTTGAGAGAAATGGAAGGAAGAAAGGTCAGAAAGATGGACAAGGAGTCAGGAGGCTGGTTTTAGCTTCATCTAACTCCAGGTGCTAGTCCTAGGAGGTTTCTTTTCCACCATGTCAGCCCTAGCCTATCAGACACTGAAGGTGATGGCACCTTTTCAGGACAATGAGGCAGTGACACCTTCTGTTCTGGGAAGCAAAGATCACAGTCTTTTCTGGCTCAGTTACCATTCCCATTCCAAGAATCACCGCAAGGGCGGGCTTCCGTGCTTTCCATTTCTAGCTTTGTGATGCAATACCTTTTCAGATATTGAAACGCCACTATCAGACCTTAAGGTTCCTCTGTTCAGTCAGTGGGGCAAATTAGTATACTCTGATGTCGCTTGTCTTGAAACATTGCGTCATTGATGCAGTGCAAGGGGCTGGCTCAACTGGCCACGTGCCCACCTTTCTTCTGGACTAGAGAGTGGGAAGGAGTCATTTGGGCAAACAAGTGGTGACGGTGTTTACTTCTTGGTTTTAATTCTTTGCTCTTTTACCTTGCATTCTACTCTAAGTAAATGTCCTTTCATATTACTATGTGAAATTACAATTACTTTTCCCATTTAGCTACCCTCCTTTGAACTGGATTCCATCATGGTCTGCCCTAGGAACAGAATTATCTGGAAACTCATTGTCCTGGGAGATTGTATCAGCCTCGGTACTCACACCTCATCAATACCCTGGGAGAGTGGAGAGGGAGGAGCAAAGAACACCTCCCAGGACCTGCACTTGATGGGAGCTCCCAGGCCATTCACCTCTCCATTTCCTACCTGGCTGCAACCCCACCAGGGTCCTCCCCCCACCTCATGCCTCAGCTTCCTCTTGCATGTTGTTTTCCCTCGTTAGATTGTGAGGTCCTTGAGAGCAGGGACTGTCTTTATTTTTCATATTTGTATCCCCAGCACTTAACATAGTGCCTGGCACACAATGGGCACAGTGTATTGACTATTGACTACTGCGATGTCACAGGATTGTGATTTGTCGATCCGGGGGAGATCCACAGGACAGTAGGGGTTCATGAGCAGTGGTTATGGATAGTCAACCCTACCAGCATATAGGGCTGGAGTGTCACGTGATTATCACCCTAGATTTCTTCTTTTTTCTTTTTCATTTTCTTTTTCAATTAAAAAACATTTATTTTCTCTCCCTTGGGCCCCCGTATCAATTTAAGAGAAAAAGAAAAACAAAATACTTATAACAAATATGTATAGTCAAGCAAAACAAAATTGCCATATTGTCCATGTCCAAAAATATGTATCCCATTTTTCATCTTGAATCTATCACCTCTCTCTGTCTAGAGGTAGGTAGCCTCTTCATCAATCTACTAAGAGCTGGGTAGCATCATCAATCCTCTGGAATCATTGTCACCCTAGTTTTTTAAGGGTCGCTTGAGCTTTTGTTCTTGAGGTCAGGAAATAGGACAAGTGGAGATGACTGTATAGGTAGTCAAATAAACAAGCATTTATTAAGTGCTTACCATGTGCCAGGTATTGACTAAAAGCTAGTAAACAGTTCTGTTATTGGATGGGAGGGATTTCTCTTACCCTACTCTAACAGCTTGTTGGATGGACCATTAACCTGGCTGAGCACCTCTCCACAAAGAAACAATACCAAGAAGCAATAAGCCCTAGAATGCTTAATAAAGGTTTAAACTATTTTCTCATGAGGTCTTTGGCCCAGCACAGCACGGGCAAAGAGTTGTTACACTAGGAATACATTGCTTTTTCCCATGAGGACTAAATAATGCTTGTCCCTTGGTCCTTCAGATTTAGCAAGGAGGTTATCCTAGCTGAAGTTCAGGTTATCTGGAAGATTTTTCCAATAAATATAGAAGCTGTGAACCCCAGGAGGGGGAGAAGCTCCAGTGGCTCAGCCACATATGGAGAGAGGCTGTCATCTGAGTGCCTCCACCTGCCATGACAGCCAGTGGATGCTTTCCCGTCCTTTCCTGGTCTTTGTGACTTATCAGCTATGTGACCTTGAGCACCCTGAGATCCATTGTCCTCCTCTGTGAAATGAGAGGGTGGGACCGAGTGAACTAAGGGCCTTTCCAGCTCTCCTGTTCCCTGACCGGTGTGCCACGAGCTTGTTGATGCCTTTGTTTGCCCAGCCTAGACTGCTCTGTTTGAAAGGTGGGTGTGGAGAACAGAATGTCCATGTACAGCTGTGTTCACAACAAACCAAGCCGAAAGCAGGTGGTTTCCATCATCACCACCTTCCCACAAAGCAAAAGTAGGTCCTTGGCACCCTGTGTCTGACCCCTGTGGGCTCCCCAAGCCATGATTTCAGACAGTCTCGCACCTTTCCCTTTGTAATGGACAAAATTAATGAATTTCTGGTAGAAGTGAGGCCCTAGGCTTCTCGACTTCTCCACAACACCCAGGAAAAAAGTCAGGAGGGCAAGAATTGTACCTTTGAGGCAGCCGTGGGGCACAGAGGCCCGCAGGGAAGCCTGAAGTCAAATCAAATTTGTTCTTAGTCATTTGTTCTTCTGCTTACGTCCATCCTCTGAGTGACCAACTTGTAGTCATGGCTGAAAAAAGCAATCCATTAGTCACCATCAAGTCCCATGTCTAGGGCCTCTGTGCACCAGGGAAGTTTATTCACAGTTGGCTTCTGTAGCAATGTGAAGGACAGGAAATGTACAGACCCAGAAATTCCAACTTAGAGGCAGCCTTGGCACACAGAGACTCCCTAGGGCAACCTCCATATCCCAATGCCTTGGTCAGGCTATGGGTCAGGGGTTCTTAATCTTTCTTGTATCATGGACCCCTTTTGCAGTCTGGTGCAGCCGATGGACCCCTTCTCAGAAGAATGCATTTAAATGTGCTTAAACACAATAAAATTCACAGATTACAAAGGAAACCAAAAGTGAGAGAAAATAGATGTCATTTGTTTTCCCATTAGAATTCCTCAACACCCTAAAATCTACCCAAGGACCCTTTGGGGGGGTCTGTGAACCCCAGGGGAAGAACCTCTGTTCTAGTTAGAATTTTCAGGAACAACAGACCACTGCCCTTTCTTCCCTCCCCTGGACAGGTGCCAGTTTCCCCATAGAGCCAGTAGAAAAATGCCTGTTGGACCTGGAATTGGTGCAATCCTGAGATCAGAGTGAGACTGGGGTCAAATGGTAATCCACATTTGCCCTAAAACAGACAAATGGGTCCTCAAGGAGATGTGGCCCCATTTCTTAGGCTCTGATTGCCACCTCTATTTTAGTGACAATCCTTTTGGCCTGCCTTGACGTACATCTGTTTAGGTTTTCCTCTGTTTGTGGTGACCTTTGACTGGAAGCAGGCTTTGAAACATCCATTGAAGAGATCAACTTCCTGCACAGTATGCTCCGTAGGCCAAAGTAGACCAGGCCTCCTTTTTATCCATGTGGGGCCCAGCTGGAGGCATTTGGCCTCAGATGCCTGCCTTGAAATATTCACCAACACATAATCAATTCAAGACCGTTTCCTGATTTTTCTCCCACCTTCATGTGGTGAGATTTCCTGCCTTTACAGGACAGAAGGGGGCCTTCAGAGAGGTCTTGCAGCTTTTATGTAATTATTTCAATACTCTGAGATCTGGGCAGAGTCTGTAACTGCAAACTCCTTTAGAATGGAAGAAGAAATTCTCCCATTTTACAGCTGGGGCTACTGAAGGCTACAGAGTAGAAGTAATTTTGACATGTAGTTCTCTAAAAAGAACTACAATGTAGATTCTGAAATTATATAATAATATGTTCCAGCAAGGGAGTTCTGAAAAAATATATTATCAGCTGCAAATAATCACCATTGCTATAGGGGTGATGGTGGAGGAGAAAATAAGTATTTATATAGCACCTACTATGTGTCAGGCACTGTGCTAAGCACTTTTTACAAATATTGTCTCATTGATCTGAGCTCACTTACTACTTAGGACTACATATAATATTTTACTCTATATGTGTCCTTGTTGGCAGGTAACATTGTACTGAATATAATGTGCCCAAACACTGTAACATCTTCCATGAGATCTATAACCATTAGAAAGAGTTTAACCTAAATAGGTTGAAGAAAGTCTCTTGTCTAATTCAATTCGATTTATTCAACAAATATTACAAGGACATTGTACACAGTAACAGAAATATCATGTGATGATCAACTTTAATAGACTTAGCTCCTCTCAACAATACAACGATCTCAGACAGTTCCAAAAGACTCACGATGGAAAATGCTATCCACATCCAGAAAAAGAATTGATGCAGTCTGAATGCAGATCAAAGCATACTATTTTCTTTCTCTTTTTCTTCTTTTTCATGGTTTTTCATTTTCATTCTGATTCTTCTTTCATAACATGACTAATGTGGAAATATGAAAAAAAAATTAAGTACCTACTATATGCAAAGTACTGTGCAATATATAGAAGCCAGGTCTGGAGTCAGGAAGATCTGATTTCAAATCTGGCCTCAGACTTACTAGTTGTGTGATCCTTAAAGAGAGGTATATAGTCAGTCCAATCCAATAAACATTCATTAAGAGCCTACTATATACCAGGCACTGGGCTAAATGCTGGGGATATTGTTATTATTGTAGCTGTGTGACCTTGGGCAAGTCACTTAACCCCATTTGCCTCAGTTTCCTCATCTGTAAAATGAGCTGGAGAAGGAAATGGAAAACCACTCCAATATCTTTGCCAAGAAAACTCCAAATAATGTCATTAAAAGTCAAATACAACTGAAACTATTGCATAATAGGTGAATCTATCCCCCTCAATATGTCTTCAAGAGGAAATTATATGGCTATTTGTGATACTGTATGGATTACTTTTCAATTGGAGATTTGATTATATAACCTCTGAAGTCCCCTTCTAAACTTGAATTCATGAAAAGAACCTGGAAGAATCAGACCTTTGAACAAATCACAAAGAAAGCTATTTATTCACTCATTTAACCAATTTTTTTAATGGAACCCTACTATGTGCAGGGCATTATCTTAAGTGCTTGTCAGAGTGTACTGGCCAGAAGATAGCTCACCAAAAATATACATCCATATGAAAAATTTCAAGTAAAAGTCGCTCAAGAAAAGTGACCACAAAGAATACAAAGGGTTAAAAACATCCTGTAGTATACAAAAAGAAGTAGTGAGTTGCTTTGTGAATGCCAAGAAATTCCACAGATAAACCGTTGAGTGGAGAGAGCTCTGGAAGAACTAAAGTCTGGAAGGGCCGGTTAGCATGCCTCAAGAACTGTGAGCTATCCTGAAAGAAAGGTAGCTAGGTGGCACAGTGGATGGATAGCCTGCTGGGCCCAGAATCAGAAAGACTTGAGTTCAAATCTGATCTTAGATACTAGCTGTATGACAATGGGCTAGTCACTTAACCTCTGGCTTCCTCAGTTTCCTCCTTTATAAAACTGGAATCAATCAGTAAACATTTACTAAGTGCCTACTATGTGTCAGATCCTGTACTAAGCACTGGAGGTATAAGGGAACTCACATTCACATCCTACTTAAGGTCTACCAAGTACTTTTCTCATCACACCATCATGATAATGTACATATTATCATCTCCAATTTACTAAAGGATCCAAAGCTTACTTTCCCGAAGACATACAGCTCCTCAATAGAAAAATCAGAACTTGAATCCGGGTCTTCTGACCAAAAGATTAGTGAATATTCCACCACACTACACTGTCTCTAGCTAGAAAGCTCCATGTAGGTTCCAGAAACCTGATCTTCATCTTCATTTTCCTGCTCCTTCTTATGTGCTTTTCACATAGTAGGTGCTCATCCATCTACTGGGGTTATCTCCAGTTTATCTTGTATATATTTTGTTTGTACATAGGTTTTTTTTTTTTTTTGCATGTTGTCTCCTCGAATAGATTGTGAGTTCTTTGAGGGCAGGCCCTATCTTCTGCTTTTCTTCGCATCCTTAATGTTTGCCTATAGTAGGCATTTAATAAATACCCATTGACTGACTGAATCCATGTTTGGTGAATGAATGAAAGACTCAGTCAATAAACATTACAAGTTCAACATTTATTGTTACTAGGTGTTACAAGATATAATGAAACATTAACATTTTTAATGAGACAGTGACAGGCATAAACCTTCTTTAAACTGGAGGAAAAGGGTCCAGGAGAAGGGAAAGAGTTATATTGGATAACCTTTAAGAAATAGATATTCTAGCCCTGTTCTTAATCAGAGACACCTGGTGGTTAAGGTAGAGAGGGGAATGTATCAGTAAAGGTCAAGTGGAAGATTGGGGATTATTTCTTTCCATTTTCAGGTTTGAGGACATATTACCCTATTATCCCATCCCTTACTTTCTATTGTCCACCATTGTTTTGCTGGGCAAAACACACGTGTAATTCCCCACAAATCAACTTGCTGCCCACACACGCTCTATTGTTGCAGAAGACTGAATTAATATAAAACAATTACTATCTCTCTATCCTCAGGAAGGACCAGAAGGATGGAATTTTTGAAAGGTGAAAAATCTGTTACCGTTTTGCTTTGATCGACCAGTACATTGTTATATAATCTAAGGATTTCCTTCTCCTAGGAATGTGGTGCCACCATAAGCACATGGTAACCTCCTCTCAGGAGTGAGGTTTCACTGGTATTTCAGCACCTGCTGCCTTTCATAAGACTCCACTCCACCCTTCCCCCACCTCACTTTTCAGAATATAATAGAATTATCGAATCCCAAATAAACAATACTTTACAGGTTACCATAATCCAAAACACTAGGTACAAATTCTGGTGCATCAATGGCAAAAACTAGGGCAATGGTTTGCCCTCACAGGGTCCTGGACCCCTGAACATCCCTGAATATGCTATTGCCTGGTACTATTTATTTTTCATCCTGGGTGAAGAAGTGGGGATTGTAGCAACCCCCAAAATGGCTTGAAACAGTAATAAAACTGCATGGTATAATTAGCGACCCATTTTCCCATCTTGTACTGCAAGGTGCCTGTGTCCCCAGAAATGAATCAGTTCTGACAGAACAGAAATTAATCTATCCTGAAAGAGAACCATTATCTCCTCTCCCACCTCTGTAAAGGGTTTACTTTAAAATCTATGTGAAGAATATCTGTTAGTGTCCAGGGTCACCTGAGTACCTTCTCTTATGAAAATGCATGGGCCCCAAATGTTTATCATTTTGTGAGGGGCCATTTTCTACTCCTAAGAGTTGCACTTTCTAAAGCTCTTTCCAATTCTAAAATTCCAGATGATCCGCTAAAATTTCTAAATAAATGATATCACCACTAGATATCTGGGCTTGATGGTGGTACAGCCTTAGTAGATAGTCTCTAAATATCTTCTCATGCCAGAATCCACACACAGTGCTTTGGGTCACAGTTATGTGTAAAGTATTGTTTATTTGGGAAGGCAGGATTCTCTCATGTTCTGAAAAGCAGAAGGGGAGCGAGCAGGACCAGAGTCATGTCTTGTGAAAGATAGCAGCCCCTGAAACACCCATGAAACCTCTTCACTTAGATGAGGTTACCATGGGCTTATGGTGACATCACATTCCTAAGAGAAGGAAGTAATTAGGTTGTCTAACGTAAGCATGATGACTATAGAGCATGGGAAGACTTAAATGAATTGATGCCGAATGAAGTAAACAGAGCCAGAAAACCAACACATACCATGTCTTCAACAATGTTGCCATCCTCAAAACTCCATTTTCCATCTTCCACTGACAACTCCCTTATTTTCATCACCTTCAAACCAACCACCCCTCCGACAACCCACTCGAAAGCTATGATCTCTGCGATCTTCCACTGTGATCTCTGAAATGCCTGCTCCGTAGGTGACAAACTAGCTTTCATCTTACGCTTCTGGTTCCTCACTTCCTCTGTCTTTTTGAACTCATTGGGACCTGGCTCCTCCTGATGACACAGTTTCCCTGGCCATCCTTTTCAGTACTTCTTGTACTTTCACTCATTCCCCTCAACTCACTGGCTGTAGTGGGGGAGTTAGAATACTCCTTCCCCTGGCCATTGTCACTTCCACGGTCTCTCTCTGCCATCATCACTCAGTAACTTCTCTTTTGAGGCTCATTCTATCTATTCTCATCACCCATTCAAGATTGTCTACTGACCTCTAGAGGTCTACACACCTCTCCTTCCTTCCCCAATAAGCTCAGTATCTGGCCCACAGTCTTTCCCTCCTCCCCAACTTCTGCCCTCATACTACAGGACTCAGGCGTATATACTGACATACCCTCAAACACCCTAACCTTCTCATTCTTCAACTTCTCATTTCTCATGACCTATTCCTCTACCCTGCCACAGTGACATAGAGATGGTCATGTCCTTGATCTTACCATAAACCACAAATGATCTGCATCCATATTTATGAACCCTGAAATTCCTTTATCTTATCATTATCTGCTGTCATTTCACCTCTCCTTCTGCCTTGCAACTCCAAATCCTGTTATTTGCCCTGTGTGTGACCCCTAACTTCTCCACTCAGTTCTTTTCCAAGACATCACACCTGCACTGCCTACTCTTTCTTTCCTTCCTTCCTTCTTTCTTTTTCTCTCTTTCTTTCTTCCCTCCCTCCCTCTATTCTTTCTTTTTTTTTCTGTCCATATAAAGCATAATACCCTAACCTGTGGGTGCTCTGCCCAAAGAGAATGTAAATTTTGATCTCTGGAACCTTTTTTCTTAAGGACCAGCCTTAAACTCCAAATCACTTTGGCTCTCCTTCATTGGCCAACAATAGGTCCTGGGCCAAGCCCTACTTGGTCACTATTTTGGCCCTGATTGTCTCAGAGTGAATGTAAATAGCAATTGTTTCTGTTTTGGTCAGAAACCTTGAGGGTCTGCCCCTCCCAGATAGATTTTTTTTCTTTTGACTAGATAAAAAGGCCATTCTCTGCCTCATTTTTTACCTAGCCTTAATCACTCAATGGGCATTGCCTCAGTCAGACTGAGACCTGTTAAAGACCTTACCTTAAAAAGGCCAAGGCGTCCTACTGCATCTGGGGCCATCTCCAGCCTTCCTGATCTATATCTGGCCACTAGACCCAGATGGCTGCAGAGGAGTGAGGCTGAGCACAGCCTTCCCTCACTTAAATCCAATTCACTTGCATGTCATGGCATCACCTCCCTGATGTCATGGTCCTCTTCAAGAACAAAAGACAAACAACAACAACAACCATAGCTACTCTACTTGGTTTAAATACCACCAAACAAGACTCCCCTAGAAAAAGTCTCCCCTTCCTCCACCCTTTCCTTCCTCCTTTTGAGGATTATCTCCCCCATTAGATTGTAAGTTCTTTGAGGGCAGGAATTGTCTTTCTTCTTATTAATTGGATCCCCAGCACTTAGCACAGTGCCTGGCATATAGTAGGCTCTTTGTTGTTCAGTCTTTTTTAGTTGTGTCTAGTTCTTCCTGAACCAATTTGGGGTTTTCTTGGCAGAGATACTGGAATGGTTTGCCATTTCTTTTTCTAGCTCATTTTACAGATGAGGAAACTGAGGCAAATGGGGTTAAGTGATTTGCCCAGGGTCACACAACTACAACCATAACAATATCCCCAGACACAGCCACAATGCCTGGCACACAATAGGCTCTTAATAAATGTTTATTAGATTGGATTGGGTAGGATCTATAGCTGTCTTTAAGGTATGTAAAGTACTTCTTCCTAGGCAACTAGAGCATTGTACCTGGAGTCAAGGGAACCCTAAATCTCGCCTCAAACACTTACTAGCTATGTGACCCTGCACAAGTCACTTAACCTCTCTCTGCCTCAGTTTCTTCATCTGAAGAATGGCAATAGAAATAGCATCTACCTCACAGGGTTTTTGTGAGGACCGAATGAGATATATAAAGCAATTTGCAAACCTTAAAGCCCTATATAAATGCTATTCTTATTCATTGTTATTCACAACAATGCTTGGCCCAGGAGCCCAGCAAAGCAATCCACATCATTGCCTATGGTCATAATATCTGATGCGGCAACGTTCTGGCTGTGGTGGAGTGACACCTTGAGACTCAGTTTCTCTAGAAATTGAGCCTTGTGGTCTTTCTTCCTGGGCCTAGTCTTGCCGCCATCTTTCCTTAAATTTTCCATTCTAGATGTCAAGGCTCCTAGGAAATTTTTTTTTTCAAAAATGCAAAGAAAGTTTTAAACGGCTCCTTTCTCCTGTTTACTTGTTACTTGAAGTGTTAATCCTCCATTTGTGACATTATAATCCTCTCCAGTGGCAACTAATTGTACTGTCCCAAACAAAGGATTAGAACTTTAGCAAGGGACAAGAAGCAGAAACAGAAGAACTTTTAAGCCACAGAGAACCTGTTTCTGAGTGAGTGTCTCTAGGAAGCTTACACAAGGGAGTAAAAAGCAAAAAATTATATTTATTTCTAGACTGCTAACTATACAGTAGTTATATACAGTAATAGCTAGCTAGCATTCACCTGGGGCTTCAAGGTTTGAAGAACACTTTATGCGTGTTATCTCATTTTTTCCCCCTCACAACAATCTTGGGAGGTAGGTATTATTATCCACATTTTAGAGATTAAGAAACTGAGGCACGGGACAGCTAGGTGGCACAGTGGATAAAGCTCCAGTGTTGGAGTCAGGAGGACTCCAAATCTGGCCTCAGACGCGTGATATTCACTAGCTGTGTGACCCTGGACAAGTCACTTAACCCTGATTGCCTGACCAAAAAGCAAAAAAAAAAAAAAGTCAAAGAAACTGAGGCAGACAGAAGTTAAGTGACTTGCCCAGGATCATATAGCTAACAGGTATCTGAGGCTGGATTTTTTTTTTTTTTGATGAGGCAATTGGGGTTAAGTGACTTGCCCAGGGTCACACAGCAAGTATCACGTGTGTGAGGCCAAATTTGAACTCAGGTCCTCCTGACTCCAAGGTCGGAGCTCTATCCACTGCACCATCTAGCTGTCCCTGAAGGTGGGTTTTAACTCAGGTCTTGCTTGACTCCAGATCTAATGCTCTATTCACTGTACCATCTAGCTGCTTCTAGTTAGTATGGGTGAGTCAGTGAATACTCTAGGATAAAGGTGCTGCTGGAAAGAAAAGGTGAGAGGTAAAGATAATAGAGAAAAACTTCTCACTTTATGTTTGCTTGATGTTTGTTATAACTAGCCCAGCCTAGTTCCATCAGGCTGCTCCTGCTCTCTGGTCATGCTCCTGGGTGATTGGAGACACTGTAGGGCATGGAGTATTGGACCTGGAATCAGGAAAATATGAGTTCAAGTTCAGCCTCAGATGGACAGTACTAGCTGTGTGACCCTGGGCAGGTCTCTTAATTTCAATTTCCTTGACTATAAAATAGGATAATACCCACCTCCTAGGGTAGTTATGGGGATCAAATGAGCTGATATTTATAAAGCTCTTGGCATACTAGGTGCCTAATAAATGCATGTGCCTTTCCCTTCCCCTTTGATCTCCTAACAGTGGTCCCTCCTTGAGCCTCAGGGTTTCCTATTGGTAAGGGCTCATCATATCTAACTGTCCTTCTCCTCCTTCCAACCTTCCGCTTCCACCTCTAGCATTGAGAATAGCAATCAAACCACACCACTCCTGGAAAGTACATGTCAGTCAATCACCCTCTATTCACCATCCTTGACCATAACACCCCTCCTTGGCCATCACTCCTCTTTCTACATTGTCTTCCACAACTGCAACGTAAGTCCCAGGAAAACAGGGAGTGTCTGGCTTTTTGTATTTTTATCCCTAGCTACTAGCATAGTGCCTGGCACATAGTAAGTACTTAACAAATTTTCATTCATTCATTCACTTTTTTCTTCCTTCCTTCCTCTCTCCCTCCCCTCCCTCCCTTTCTCTCTCTTTCTTTTTCTCTTCCTTCTTTCTTTTTTCCTTTCTTCCCTCCCTTTCTTTCTTTTTCTTCCTTCCTTTTTCTTTCTTTCTTCCTTCCTTCCTCCCTCCTTTTCTCTCTCTCATTTTCTCTTCCTTCTTCCTTTTTTCTCCCTCTCTCCCTCCCTTCCTTCCTTTCTCTCTTTCTTTTTCTCTTCCTTTCTTTTTCCTTCTTCCTTCTTTCCTCCTTCCCTCCTTTTCTTTCTTTTTCTTTCTTTTCTTCCTTCCTTCCTTATTTCCTCCCTTCTTTCCTTCCTTCCTTTCTTCCTTCCTTTTTTCTTTCTTTCTTTCCTTCCTCCCTTCTTTCCTTCCTTCCTTCCTCCCTTCTTTCCTTCCTTCCTTCTTTCCTTCCTTCCTTTCTTCTTTCCTTCCTTCCTTCCTTTCTTCCTTCCTTCCTTCCTTTTTTCTTTCTTTCTTTCCTTCCTTCCTTCCTTCCTTCCTTTCTTCTTTCCTTCCTTCCTTCTTTTCTTCCTTCTCACATTGTGATTTTAGCTCTTTTTCCTACTGGAAATAACAATGGATTTGGAGACAGAAGCTGAACTCTGCCACTTACGACCTGTGTAACCTTGGGCAAGTCACTTCTCCGAATGTCAATTTCTTCCTCTTCATTAGCATGCGATAAGTGCTTTTACTGTGTGCTAGGCACTATGCTAAGTGCTGAGGATACAAAAAAAAGTTCCGGTCCCCATTGGAACAGCAATATGCATACAGAGTGGATGGGATATTTGTCCCTGATGTCTGTGCCTTCTTATTCTGCATAAAGGACTGAGGGAGAAAACATAAACCACACCAAACCTCTGCTCTTGGAGGCAGAAGAAACATCTTCCTGCCCTGCCTTGGGTGGTTGCTGGCCTCATGTGTGACTTCATGCAGTGGCAGAGATTGTGAAGAACAGGGTGAAGAGTTCCAGACTAGGGTTTAAACAGAAGCAGCTGAGGGAGATGCCCCCTTTGGGGAAGCAGGCAATTTGTTTCACGTCTGCCATGTTCAATGAGGGCCAAAGGGGGAGGGGATGGCAAGGGAAGACTTTGTTACCCGAGCCTTGCTCTAATAGCCAATTAAAAATAAATGATCAACCTGAATGCGAACACCTAGTGAATAAATGATAGTTCTTGGGGGCCTACCTTGCAGTGGGTCTAGGTCAGAGCTGAACTGGAAGGTGAAACTGATGGGATTTGGCAAAGAGATCTGAAAATGGAGAGCCTTGTGAAATGATGTAGGGTGCACAGGGTCCCATCTTTGCTTGGTTATGGTGTGTGTGTGTGTGTGTGTGTGTGTGTGTGTGTGTGTGCGCGCGTGTGTGTGTGTGTGTGTGTGTGTGGAGGAACAGCCAGATGGCACAGTAAATAAAATGCCATCTTCCTGATAGAGACTCATCTTCCTGAGTTCAAATCTAGCCTCAGACACTTACTAGCTATGTTATCCTGAGCAAATCACTTGACTCTGTTTGCCTCAGTTTCATCATCTGTAAAATAAGCCGGAGAAGGAAATGGAAAACCACACCTGTGTCTCTGCCAAGAAAACCTCAAATGGTATCATCAAGTGTCAGACAAGACTGAATAATGACTGTACGACAATGGTGTTGGGGGAAGAAGGGAAGGTCTCAACCATTAGTGGGTCACGTTACATTAATGTGGGCCAATAAGCAAGAGAAAAGGCAACTGACTTTGCACCAAGTATACCAACTACACGATTAGGGCCCTGTTGCAAATCTAGCAAAAATCAGCCAATGATATTGCATGACTCAAATGAAGGAAAGGTAGAATGGGAATTCAAGGTTTGAGCTCTGCTTTGATGACAGAGTGACCTACGGGAGAGGATGAGCTAGCTCTCTTGGGCAAGACTTCTCCATCTCTTAAGAGAATTTAATCATAAAGCAGCCTTTCCCCCACTGAGTACAGTCAACCTTTCATGTTCCATGAGCAGTCAGTGGTAGAGCAAAAATTCCCAGCAATCAATTCTGAGGTTGAGATTTGATTTACCCCACATAAGAGAAATTCAAACCAATTCCATTTTATTTCAAGGGAATCAGAGAAGGTCTCTTATAGGAAGGGGCACCTGGGCCGCTCACTATCTTGAAGAAAGCTGAGTATTCTATGAACTGGAGGTGAGGAGGGAAAGAATTCTGGGAATGGAGGACAGCCTGTACAAAGGAGATGGAATGTTATGTGTGGTGAATGGTAGATATGATTGGAAAGTAGGGGAAGGAGCAGGGATTGGGGAATAATCTAAGATCAATCTGGAAAGACAGGCTGGAACCAGATTGTGAAGGGCTCTAAATGCCCAGTTGTTGGCAGGACAAGTGTTAGAGGTGGTGGGGAGAGAGTTTCACTTTGATAAATTGGATTTCACTTCCAAACAGGTACAAACCCATCCAAAGTACACTTCTACCACTTTCCTTAACTGTTTTTCCCCCCTCAAAGTGGCAAATGGTTAATAGCATAGTTAAGATAGAGCTAAAAAACAATCTACTCGTTCTCTCCCCAAACCCTGGGTAGAATTCAAGTCCTAAGACCAAAGATTCAGAGCTAGCAGGCCATATAGTCTGACCCCTTTATTCTATATAGGAAGAAATTGAGGTCCAGAGACGTTCAATGACTTACCCATGGTCACACAGATGTGCCACAGAGGTGACAGGTTAAATGATGCACCTCATTGTCGGCTCCTCTGACTTTAGGAGCAATGTTCTTTCCACAGTACCATGCTGCCAGCATGGGCAGAGAAAGTATGCTATATTACATCCGGTATTATAGGGAAAATTGAGCCAACCTACCAGTACCAGCTCAGGGTTTACCAGGGTCTCTTCTTTGCAGGAATTCTCAAAGGACTGAATAGCAAGGCAAAAGCCTTGCTTTCTGGCTGTTCTGGAGGTCAATTGCAACCCGAAGAGATAGAATACAAGTACCTTTCTCTGCCCTCCCCTTGGAAATCACTTAATTTATTTCCTTTCCTCCTAACCCATGTGCACGAATCCTTTGTTTAGCTAGAGCGGCAGCTTTGTAAATCCCTAGCCCTGTCCAATGGCAGAAAAATAAACACAGGTTCTGTTAGGGAACTATTTAAGGAGAGACAGAGAAAATGTCTACCTGGTTTTGTTCATTTGGGGAGTTTATTTTATGAAGAACTGTATATTTGTGGAAATATTAATGAGAATCCCTAGACCTCCCAGTCTCCCTTGGGTGAATTCAAAGCTCTAGCTAGCATTCATTCCCTTCAGTCTGCATGGATCAGAGGACATCACCCGTACCACCTTATCTACATAATAGACATAATTACTACTATCAGCATGAATGACAAAAACACTGTCATTAAAAATGTTGCATAATCTTGGTTGGTTTTTGTCTATGAGAGAATTAAGATAATTTTCTTCCCCCTTAAAAGAATTCAGCTGGATTGGTTTTCTTTCCCTCTCCACCCATGTCTTGGCCCAGGCCCACTCCCACACTCATGCCAGCCCACCTCCCCCCTCACATCCCTGTCTAACCCCATCAGTCTATCTTCTAATGCCACTTACTATTTCTATACCCGAAGTGCTACTCACTTCACCCCAACCACCCTCCAACCCACTGGCCCAGAGCTGACCCTCACTCTAGTATTTGTAAGCCTCTATTTTTCATTCCTTTGTTCTAATCATTAGATTTATGATTGAGGAGGAAGAAAGGAAGAGGAGAGGGCAGATACTGCCTTTTCTTCCTAGGAGCTAAATTGCCAGTCAATCTCTTCAGGCATGACCCAAGTTCTTTTGTTGTCCTGGAGTTTTGTTGGAAAGAGTAACACTCTCCATCAGAGAGCCATCAATCCCAGACCCGCTTTGTCACATAGAGGTTTTTGTTGCACTGGTCCAATTGTAGCGGATGTGGGCCCAGGAACGTACATGGAGAAAGCAACCGGCGAAATCAAGGTTTTTCAAGACCTGGAAGCTACAGCTTTGAAAGAGCAGGGAGTCTGAAACAGGAAATAGCCAGCATATGTGTTAATAAAATAGCTAAAAGTAATTATAAAATGACCATTTAAAAGCCATAGGGGGAAAGTGGATTTAATAACATTTTCTTTGGACTTCCTCATATCCTCTCGCAAAGCCTTCAAAAGTAATTTTTTTTTTTTTTGCAGTGAAAGGATATATTTAATGGGTCCCCCCCCCCCCCCCCCCCCCCCCCCCCCTCCAGGCCTAAGTTTTCATTCTGGGCCTCAAAGAAAACTTTCAAAGGGGACTCCTTTATTTTTGTTAATTGCAAATCTACAATTTTTTTTAATGAGAGGAGAGCCTTCCTTTTGAATCCTCTCTGTCTGCATCCCACCCAATTTGGGAACTAGTCTTGTAAGGATTTAAATTTCTGATGCATGAGAGCCATATTATGCCAAAACTCAAAAGTCCAAAGAGGTGTTTGGGAGTGACTTATAACTCAACAGGATACAGTTTACTTGTTTCTGATGAATTCCTATCAGAAAGACAGCTAGGAGGTATGGTGAATACAGCAATGGACCAGGAGTGAGGAGGAGCTGAATTCAAAACCTGCCTCAGACACATTTGAGCAGTGTTACTCTGGACAAGTCACTTAACCTTGTAAGCCTCAGTTTCCTCGTGTTAGAATGAGGATAATAATAACACCTACCTCCTAGAGTTGTGAAGATTAAAAGGCTTGTAAACCTTAAAATGCTATAGAAAGACTTGCTATTGTTATTATTATTATTCATTTACGATACAAGTCAACAATGCTCAGTGACTGCTGATCTCTGAAGTTTCTTTACATTGGGTTAAAAGAGAACGCCAGGTTTTCTCACCCCATTAAATATCTGTCTCTAAATCTCGGTCTAGACATTCACAAAATGACAGAATTTCACATTTGGAAAGTGCAGTAGAAGCATCCAATTTGTGTAGGAATCCCTGCTCTGACATCACCTGCTGAAGCAGCCCCTTCTACCTGGAAATAGCACCAATTATTAGGAAGCTCTCACTTAAACAGACTTAAATCTGCCACTCTATGACTTCCATCCATTATTCCAAGGTCTGCTTTCTCATCCTGTACAGATCTGACCTAAGCTTTTCCATAAATTCTCCTCCAAAGTTCATCCAAACAGGTTCACCTAATGTGTCATAGGTTTTCCTCTAAGTTAAAACACAAACAAAACATTTTGTGGTTATTGGCACAACATCTGAGCTGTCCTTCTGTTAATCCTATAGCTCACCACCAGGTTAATCTTCCAAAAATACCCCTTTCATCATATCACTAGCCTGCTCAAAAACCTTCAATGATAATAGCTGACATTTACACATAACAGTTATAGCCAGTACACATTTAATGGTTCTTCAACATGTGTAGGCAGGGGTGTGCTGGAACCAGCTCAAACTGGCTCTGGAGAACCCAGTTGTTAAATTTTCAATGGGCATTTTCACCTTGGAAATGAGCAAAAGCTACAAATCAGGGACTGGTTTATTATGTTGCTGATTTTCTACTGCAGTGGTTCGCACAACTCCTTTGTACAGCCAAATTAGATTAAAATATAATTGGGAAATGTTTAATAAAATAATGAAAAATACAATACAGTATAGATAATGTTAATTTGTGGTTTTCTAAGTCTATGTGCTGCTACAGGGATCCATTTTTATTTGTGTCTGACAGCACTAGACTCTATTTAGACTTTTGAAAATGATAGGGAAAATGGTAGTACTACACATTAAACTTAAAAGTATGTTACACATACCTTGGTTTTTTCAGAGAGCTGATTGCTAAACATTTACCAGCATACTCTTACCTATAGGATAAATTCCAGGCTGCTTAGCCTGGACACAAGACCCTCCATAGTATTGATCTAAACTATGTTTACTGGCTGGTCTTTGCTGACAGTAACCCTCCAGTCCAGCTAAGCTAGTTTAGTCACTTTCCCATCTCAAATCCCTCTTCTATTCAACTGTCAAAATGGTACTTCTAAAGCATAATTCTTATGTCCCTCCCCTGAACAACAAACACCAATGACTCTCTATCTACAAACAAATGCTCTTCTGTTTGATATTTAAAGACTTTCACAACCTTCTTGCCACATTTCCTACTTTCTATATTCTGTGATTTGGCCAACTTGGACCTCTTCTTGTTTCTCGTAAATAACCTTCCATCTCCTGTCTCTCTTCCTTTTCATCAATATCCTCCATGCTTGGAATGTGAACTCTCCTTACTTCCACCTCTTCAAATCCTGAGTTTCTTTCAATGCTCAGTTCAAATACCACTTCCAAAATGAAACCTTTCCTAATGTCCCCAGTTGCTAGTATCCCTTCCATAATATTACCTTGAATTTACTCTGTATATGCACATATAGGGGAAAGCAGTGGTGCAATAATAATGTGGAGTGCTGACCTCAAAGATGGACAGACTTTGATTCAAATCCTGCCTCTGATAGAGAGGACATAGACATAGACATAGGCATAGACATAGACATAGGCATAGACATAGACATAGACATAGGCATAGACATAGACATAGGCATAGGCATAGACATAGACATAGACACAGACACAGACACAGACACAGACACAGACACAGACACAGGCACAGGCAGAGACACAGACACAGACGCAGACATAGACACAGACACAGATACAGGCACAGGCACAGACACAGGTACAGGCACAGACACAGATACAGGCACAGGCACAGACATGGACACAGACATGGACACAGACAGAGTCACAGACACAGACACAGGCACAGGCGTAGGCGTAGGCGTAGGCATAGACATAGACATAGACATAGACATAGACATAGATATAGACATAGACATAGACATAGACATAGGCATAGACATAGATATAGACATAGACATAGACATAGACATAGGTATAGACATAGACACAGACATAGACATAGACATAGACATAGACACAGACATAGGCATAGACATAGATATAGACATAGACATAGACATAGGTATAGACATAGACACAGACATAGGCATAGTCATAGACATAGACATAGATAGGATGTGTGACTGGCAAGTCACTTAAACTCCCAATGTTCTGGGCATCTCTCTAAGATAATACATTGCAGAGAAGCAACCAGCTTCTGTTAGTAGAGTCACTTCAGCAGTTTCACAGGAGTCACAATCCAGGAGTTTCCTTTGATAATGAAATTTCAGGTCAAGTCTCTATCCCTCCATTTTATATGTATACATGTTGTTTCCCCTTGATAGAACACAAGTTCCTTGAGGATAGGGATTGTTTTATTTTTGTCTCTGTATACCAGTGTTGGGTACATAGAAAGCAACTAATAAACGCTTGTTGCTTTATTGATTTTCAGGATCTTGCGCATTCCCATCATGCTCTTTCCTCCATTTCCTCCCTAAATATTCAAATAGAATACTTATTCTCCCTTCTCCATTTATTCAAATCCTATTCCAGGCACAGATCAGGGTCCTCTTGATTCCCAGACCACCTTTACCCACCTCTCTCTCTTTGACTTCTGGTTGCTTCCACTCTTGTCCCTAATTCTAATCATACCATTATTGGACTCTGGTTCATCTATCTGCACCACTTACTTTAGGCTTAGAATATACTGTCTTTTATGATTATTTAACTTTCTATAGGCATATGTCTTGTACTCAAGGGTAAGGAGTTATCCCTTTGTATTTCTCACAGTGCCTAATGCAGTGTTATAGATGTAAAAAGTGCTCAATGACATCAACAAAATGAGTAATGATTTATAATTCTATGGAAGTTAGTCTTTTAAATTTGAATCAGTTCTTTATATATCTTGGAAATGAGACCTTTATCAGAGAAACTTGCTGAAAATATTTTTATCCCCAGTTAATTGCTTTACTTTTTATCTTAGCTTGATTGGATTTGTTTGTGCAAAAACTTTTAAAATTTTGTAATCAAAATTAGCTATTTTATCTTCTAAGATAAGAACCATTCTTTGATTAAGAAATGGTCTAAGAATATGAGCAGGCAGTTCTCAAGGGAAGAAACCCAGGCTACCTATAGGCATATGAGTGTGGTGTTGGGGTTGGGGTTGGGGTTGGGGGTAGGGAGGAAACAATGCTCCAAATCACTGCTAATTAGAGGCAACTGGTGGCTCAGTGGCTAGATCACTGGTCCTGGAACCAGGAATCAATCAATCAATCAATAAACATTTATTAAGTGCTTACTATGTACTATGCTAAGCTCTGGGGATACAAAAAGAGGCAAAAGTCGGTCTCTGCCCCCAAAGAACTTATAATCCAATAGGAGAGACAACATGCAAACAAACATACACAAAGCAACTATATACAGGATAAATAAGAAATAATTAACAGAAGGAAGGTGCTAGAGTTAAAAGGGGTTGAGGAAGGCTGAGTACAAATCTAACCTCAGATACTTATTCACTATATGACCCTGGGCAAGTCACTTAACCTATGTTTAACTTAGTTTCCTTAATTGTAAAATGGGGGTAACAATCGCACCTACCTCATGAGGGTATTGTGAAGATAAAATTATATAATATTTGTAAAAGTGCTTATCACTGTGCCTGGCACATAGTAGGTACTACATAAATGCTTATTTCCTCTCCTTAATCATAGAACACAAATTAAAGTAATTCCGAGATTGTACCTCACACCCATCAGATTGACTGATGGCAAAAAAGAAAAAGAGATAAATGTTAGAAGGTCTGTGGGAAGACAAGCACATTGATTCACTGTTGATGGAACTGTGAATGAGTACAACCCTTTTGGAAAATAATTCTACTTTCTACACACCACATACACACACGCACACACACATTACTAAAAAGTGCATGCTCTTTGACTGTGTTATACCACTACTAGGTCTTTACCCGGAAAAGAACAAAGAAATCATTAAAATGTCTTATATGTACAAAAACATTTATAGCATCTTTTTTTTTTATGGTTGCAAAAAAATGGAAACAAAAGAGATGTCCTTCAATTGAGGAATGGCTAAATGAGTTGTGGCGCATGAATGGTACTGAATACTCTTGTATTGAAATGAGGAAAGATATATGGAAAGACAAATGCAGTGATACAGAGGGAAATGAGCAGAACCAGAGGAACAATTTAAACTCTAACATCAATAATATAAAAATGGACAATTTTGAGGATTTTTATAAACTGTTGAAGAATGAAATGAGCAGAAGCAGGAGAAAAAATGTATACAATAACATAGTAAAGACAAACAACTTTCAAAGTTACAAGAACTGTGATCAATATAATGACCATTCCTGATTCTAGAGGACCAATTACAAAATACTCCTCCTGACAGAGAAATAATAGATTTAGGTTGTAGAATGAAGGAGAGAGAGAAGAGAGGAGAGGAGGAGACAGAAACACAGAAAGACAAAGAGACAAAGACAGAGACAGAGAGAGACAAAGACAGACAGAGAGACAGAGACAGACAGAGACAGAGAAAGATAGAGACAGAGAGACATGGATAGATAATAGACAAATATGTGATAGATATGCAGATATCTATATCTAAATGCAGACAGACAGATGGATAGACATAGATAAATTGCTGATAGATACAAATGTAGACAGACATTTATATAGATATGTAGATCTAGAGATAGATACAGGTATATAGATGATAGATGGAGATATAAATATATAGGTAGATATCCATATATATACATATATAGATAGAAAGAAAGTGATAGAGAAATAGATGGATAAAATAGATGATAGATACAGAAATAGACAGATTTCTCTATATCTGTATCTACTAGACAGAATTCTCTATATCTGAATCTACCATACATACATACATCTATTATCTATCTATTCTATCCATCTATTGAGAGACAGACTGACAGACAGTATTCAAAATAAGGGAATTTGCTTTGCTTAATTAAGCATATTTGTTATAAGGATTTTGTTTTTCTTTTCTCTTTTACCCCAAGAGGAAAGAGAAAATAGATTTCTGTTCATTAAAAAAATTATTTTTTAAAAACTGAGGTAGGGGAGCTGCTACAGATGTGGAATGTTACATGTATTTTCAGATGAAGTCACTGTATTGTTAGTTTTATTATTTTGACTTTGTTACAAAAGATCACTGATAGAGTTGGAGTAACCTGTAAATGTTTATAATGTTTATAAAATAAAACATCAACAAAACTTTAAAACATTTTCTCAAAAGATAAAAAAAAATCCATGGTACACTAAAGGTTACAAAACTGTTTTTCATCATATTTATATGAAGTTGGTAATACAGATGTTATTATCCTCATTTTTTAGGTGAGGACCCAGAGGCCATATGAGGTTAAATGACTTTGCTGAAAGACGTTTAGCTAATAAATGGCTGATCCAATACTCAAAACTCCGCGTGTTCTAACTCTGTGCCAGGTTCTTGCCCCTCAACCATGTTGTTTGAATGATCCAGAATGATTGCTCCCAGGGATTACATTTAGTTATTGAGTATTTCAAACATGTCCTACTCCTCAAGACCCCATTTGGGGTTTTCTTGGCAAAGATACTGGAGTGATTTGTCATTTCTTTCTCCAGAACATTTTATAGATGAAGAAACTAAGGCAAATAGGGTTAAGTGACTTGTCAAGGGTCACACAGCTTAAAAAGTGTCTAAGGCTGGATTTGAACTCAGGTCTTCCTGAGTCTATGCCTGGTGCTCTCTCCACTGCACCACCTTGCTGCCCTTTCTAACGGCTTCCAGAGACACAAGATCAGAATAGTAAATTGACAGTTTTGTTACAATGGAGAGGGAGTGTTGCAGAATGAATAGCATATTGGACTTAAGATTGAGAAGACCCAGGTTCAAATCTTGCCTTTCATTTTGTGGCCATGACCAAGCCTTTTAACCTCTCTAAATCTGTTTCCTTATCTGTAAAATGGAGATAAGGATGCCCACAGTACCTACCTCCCTGCATAGACTCAAATGAAATAATATATGTAAAGTGTTTTGCAAATTTTAAGGTACTATATAAATGTCAAATATTATAATGCTATCCATATTGTAGAATGGTGGTATAGACTAAAAGTTAGTGTTTGAACAAAATTTCTGTTTGCTTGTTGGTTGACTGAATGACTAATAATCCTTCAGATTCTTCTGGCAATAAATTCCTGGTTGGAGTCCAAGGTTGATTCACTCCAAACAACAATAGATTGTTGGGAAGTACCAGGCCACTAAATGTATTTAGAAACCAGCAGGATGATCTCCTCTCCCATGACCTTGAAGACTTCACATTAGTAGAAGTCCCTGCTCATTTATGACAGTCATTCACCTTGTTTCTTATTACTCGGAATGATTTTATATTTGTTTTGTTTATCAGAATTTGTCTTGTGCTTTGGTTTACGGTGAACTGGCAAAATGCCCCCAAATGGTCCCTCCCCCCTCAGGTAGAGGTAGGAAATAACCAAACCTGCCCTTGCCACATCCCAAGGTCAAAGGCTATCAATAAGATATTTGCCCAGGAAAAATGTACTTTGTTTATAAAGCATCCTACACAATCACCAGCCTTTCCTCACCTGTCCTGTGAAGAATTGTCCTAGTCCAGGGGTATGGAACCTGTGGCCTGGAGGCCACATGTGGCCTTCTAAGTCCTTGAGTGTGGCCTTTTGACTGAGTCCAAGTTTTACAGAACAAATCTTTTTGTTAAGGGGATTTGTTCTGTGAAGTTTGGATTCAGTCAAAGGGCAGCACTTGAGGACCTAGAGGGCCACGTATGGCCTCAAAGTCCCAGGTTCCCCACCCCTATGACCTAGTCCAATTGGTGAGCTCCTCCCTGGAACCTCCATTTGAGAAAGTACTCATGCCAGTCATACCTACTTCAAACTTGCTAATCCCATGACTCCCTGGACTATTCCATCTCCACCCCAGTGTCCTTCTCTTTTCCCTCTCTATTTTCAGCTCTCTTATATTTAATCCCCCCCTCTTTAGAATGTAAGGCAGCTAGGTGGCTCAGTGGATAGAATGCCAGACATGGAGTCAGGAAGACTCAACTCCCTGAGTTCAAATCTAGCCTCAGACACTTACTAGTTATGTGACCCTCATCAAGTCAATTAACCCGGTTTGCCTCCATTTCTTCATCTGTAAAATGAGTTGGAGGAGGAAATGGCAAACCACTCTAGTATCTTTGTCAAGAAAACCCAAATGGGATCAGATGCTGTTTTTATTTTTCCTTGTGTTTGTATTACTAGAGCTCAGCACAGTGCCTGGCACATAGTAAGCACTTAATATTTCTCTCTCTCCCTCTCCCTTTCCCTCTCCTTCTCTCTCTCCTTCTCCCTCTATCTCTCTGTCTCGCTGGGTATCATCTACATCTCCCCAGAGCTTAGGTAAGAGGTGAAATGGCCACATCATTTAATAAAATCAACAGGTGTGTTGGGACTTGAGTTGATGCTAAGACATGATCATACTAGGCACTAATGATTTTCTCCCTCAGTCCTCGATTTTGTTGCTCAACGCTTCAATGCATTTATCATTAATTATTATGCTTTCTAGTTTTCAGTGTTTGTGTCTTAGGACCCTGGTTGGAAGCTCCATGAGGGAAGGTGCAACTATACCTTATACAAACTTTGAACTCTTACTCAGTGCTCAGCAAATTATTTGCATTCACATTTGATGAACGAACAAATGAATCAATGACAAATGAATGATGATAGGATCATGAGTTTAGGATTGCAAGGAATCTCAGAGGTTCCTAGTCCAACTATTTCATTTTACAGATGAGGAAACAGAGGCCCAGAAAAGGAGGCCCCACAGTTCACTAGAGGCAGAGCCAGGCCTCAACTCCAAATCCGTCTCCCTTACCATTGCTTCCTGAAACATAGATTTTGCTCAGTCCACTGAACACTCAAGCTCCTCTTCTGACAAGCTTTTTTTTCTTGTGGGGGGGGGGCTAGGCAATGTGGTTCAGTGACTTGCCCAGGGTCACACAGCTAGTAAGTGTCAAATGTCTGAGGCTGGATTTGAACTCAGGTCCTCCTGACTCCAGGGCCAGTGCTCTACCCACTGTTGCCACCTAGCTGCCCCATTGACTAGTTTTTTCCCCCTAGCTTTCTTTGAACCCTCTTTTGCCTCCTTATAATTTTCATCCTGTGGGGAGACTTGGGGCAAATTGTACAAAAAGATCCAAACTACGAGTATTATAAGAGACACCAAGTAGGATTATCTCCTGTTAGCATAAACTAAATGTGCCTGTTTTCCCACAGCCCATTAAATATTTATCATTTTCTTTTTTTGGCATCTTTGCCAATATTATGGGTGTGAGCTGGAATTCCAGAATTACTTTAGTTTTCAATTTTCTAATTACTAGTGAATTGGTACACTTTAACATATGGCAATATATACTTTGTTGTTGTTTTTTCCTTTGAGAACTACCTGTTCATATCAATTGGGGAATGGCTCAATTACTTTAGTTTTTAATTTTTTAATTAGCAGTGAATTGGTGCAATTCTACATATGGCAATATGTCTGTTTTTTTTCCTTTGAGAACTACCTGTTCATATCCTTAGATCTTTATCAAGTGGGAGTGGCTTTTATCCTTATAAATTTGAAATAGTTCTTCATACATCTTGAAAATGACACCTTTGTCTGAGAAACCTGCTGCCAAAATTTTTTCCTCAGTTTTGAGAATATTGTCTTAACGTAACATATTATTCCTCCTCCCCACTCCCTTTTTATGTTTTTTTTTAATAAGATCTACCATTCCAAAGCCATGTACCAGTCATAGGTTTTCTCCTTCTAAGACTCAGTGATACCTGTTAGTCAAATTTACCACCTTGTATCAGAACCTCTGGCTCCTCTCTCTTGGTGCCTTAAATTTTGAACATTTGTCTACAGACATTTGAGTTCATGGGTTCACTATTGGCTGCCTTCTTGGATTTTGTCTCCTATGAACAATTGGGTGGCTCATCTTTCTATTTTCCCCTCATTGTTGCAATGGTCTATGAGAAATAGCTTGTCGGACATACATTAGGCAGTGTTCCCTAATTCTAACCTTTTTTCATTTTAAAGCCTTTTTGCTTTTAAAATATATAGATTAGATTTTCAAAACACCAGGCACATATGTTTTACTAGTCTTTGTTAGGTAAACTCCATCCCTGAACAGAAGTCTATCATTCCTACAATTTTTAGCTATAGTCCAGAAATGCAAATCCCATTCTTAGTAACTTGTTTACAAATTAATTTGTTCCTTTTGCACTCCTGCCTGCTCCTGAACAGCAGCAAGGGAAAAGAGCCTACATCCTTGCAGTCTTCACTTTCTCACTCAAGATTTCATAATCCTCAGCAGTACTTTCTAAGTTCCTTCTGATGGCATCATTCGTTTGTGCTCCTTTGGGCTTTGCTTGAATACTTCTAGTGTTAGCTCAGTCTTTCGCAAAGCGCCTGGTCCTCTTTCATCTGGCAGTTCTTCAGATATCTGAATGGCAGCTTTTATAGGTCCCCTTAATTTCTATCACTGGCTAAATATCCCTAGCTCTCCTAACTATTGACAAGGTTTTGGGGAGTCTTACTATCCTGGTCATCCTCCTTTGACTGTTCTCTAGTTTGGTAAAGCTTTTTTAAACATCTGGTGCCCCAAACTGAACACACTACTCCAAATGTGTTCTAACACAGAGTGCAGTGACAGAAGAGATATGAACTCCCTTTATCTGAAAAACTATTTTTCTGTTAATGAAAGTCAAGATTATATTAGTGGTTTTTTTTCGTAGCAGTATAATGGTTCATGTTTAGTGAACTGAAACCTGTAGGTCTTTTATTTACACGAACTGTTATAAAGCCAGGCATCCGTTATCCTATAAGTATACAATTGATCAATTGACTGATTGATAGCATCTTTTTTTAGCCTAAGTGCAGAACTTTACCATTCATCTTCATGAAATTACATCTTCTTAATTTTGGCTAATGCTCATCATTCCATCCTATTACAAGTATTCACTTCTTTTTTCATGTGACAGTCATCTAGTGTATTTACTTTTTCTCCAAATTTTATGTCATCAGCAAACTTCTGTGCATCATTAGTGATCTGAATCAATAATGAAAGTGTTGAAAAGGCCAGACCAATACCCTGAGATATATTATTATAAGGACTTTTCTCTCTATGTTCTAATCTGGATTCTGGGATTAGAGAATATCATCTATCTACAAAGTGGCAATGTATACAAATACCCTATTATCAGCCATTCAGTGTGCCTTATATCAAGGCCTACCTGAGCTAGTTGGTGATTTTCCTATGGTACCATTCCTCACCTGGTACCAGTATCACTGGACTAACTCCCTACAACCATATCCTTACTAGAACTTCATTCTTGTCCTTGTAACCCAGCTACACCACTTCTATTTAGCTCTGGGGAAATCAATTCAACCTGGACTGAGTTAACTGCCTCAGATCCAGCCTCTGGGTCTGTACCTCTACCACCTTTGAACTTGGACAAGCAAATCCAGTGCTCTTTGAATGCAGTTCTTTAATCAGTGACAAATCTACCTTACGATCTAACATTTCATCCAATGCCTTGCTGAAATTCACATAAATGCTTTCTCTAAATAAACTACTTTATGATATTCCCCTGCTTTATCAGTATGTAATCCTTTCCAAAAAGTACATGGAGTTACTATCATATGAATTGTTTGTAATAAACCTATGTTGGCTTCTGGGGATCACTGTATCCCTTTTTAAACACTCGCCAATTCTTTACTTAACAATCTAGTATATCACCTGAGGTCTTCAGTTCTTAATCAGTCTCAGCTTTGGGGACTCTTCAAGCGGGAATTCCCTTTTAGTATTTTCCAAGGGAGAATTTTCTTTACATCATCTTTGACTGGTTCCACAGTCTTTTCCCTTAGCAACCTGAAGTGGGATTGGCCTCTTTAATCTTCTTTCTCAAAGCTGGAAACCTACTCTATGACCTGCTGGAAGAAGACTTTCCCTTAGAGGATTCCAAAGCAGAGTTTCCACTTGAAGAGTTTCCAAAGGGAAGACTGACTCAGAACTGAAGCTTCTACCTCTTATCAAATCCATTCTGCTCCTTAGGCAGGGCAAGATCTTCATCTCCACCAATAAGAAGAGAGTCCCATACCAATAGGCTTTGAGACAGGGGTTACATTTATAAAAAAAAGATATTAAGAGTCTACAAACATTCTCATAACAACCCTATGAAATAGGTGCTGTTATTACCATCCTCGTTCTACAGATGAGCAATCTGAGGCTGAGAGGTTAAGTGACTTGCCCAGAGTCACATACTTAGTAGTGTCTGAGTCTGGATTTGAACTCATATCTTACTGACTCCAAGCCTAACACTGTATATTCACTGAACCATCTCTCTGTTAAATGTAACAACGTAGACTTGTTATCCAAATGGCTCAGTTCTAGGCTTAGTTGAAGCCCTAGAGTTCAGGCTAATATGGCCCAGAACTGCCCCCATGGAGTGAGGCCATAGAGCGAGAGCAGAGGTATTGGGAGTGGTGATGGCATGAAATGGTATGAAATATGTCTGAAGGAATGGGGATTCCCACTGATGATGACCTTGGGGAATCCTACTGAATCAAATTGTTTTTTAGAACTTCTTCAGTGTTTGAGTGACTGTGGTACCAGAATTCCAGGTTTACATTCCTTCTTGTATGCTCCTATGCCTCTCATATACCTTGTCTCCCCCCACAGTTATCATAGGATAGCCCCACCCACCCAAATGGGCCCAGTCCAGAACTTCATAGCTCATGAGTGGTTTTTGCTATCATATTCATCATTTACGAGTTGTGACTTGAGATGTCTACGGTGGTTAGTGAATCAGCAGGAGAGACAAAACATGGCAGATGGTGGGTTGGTCCTCCACCACCCAGGGCACCAGTGCCTTTTTCATAGTATAGGCTGGGGACAGCTCTCATGCCTGAATATGCCCCTCCTCAGCCAGCCTGGTCAGCATGACAAGGGCAGGCCACCACTGGCAGCTGCCATGCCAACAGACTGGCACATCTTTCATGTGAAGGCTGCTTGGAAGCCCAAGGACAGTACCATAATCCTCTATTGTAAAGTTCTAATGATTGCCATGCAGTGGGAATTCAGCAGGCAGACAGGCATGCAGGCAAACTGTGGGTGGATTAATCTGGTGGTTAAATACAAACATGTGAAAATTCATGTATACAGAAAGGAAATTAAAGTCACTTTTCCAACTTCAGTTAAAGAGATGGTTTGGTAAATACAATTCAGACTTGGCTTCTGAATGGACGGGTCTTATTGCCAAAAACAATTATCAGAGAGACAAGTGGTAACCTATAACAAAAGACTGGATTGTCACTGTAATGATGTAGGGGATGGGGGGAGGCGGGCAGGACACCATGTGTTGTATCCATCATCACTATGGTGGATAGGCCCAGCTTGGTAGGCTACATAGAATTCATTGAGCTGAATATTGTCACCAGCATGGTACTAAGAGTGCCCAGATCTCAGGCTGTCAATGTCAGTTCCCATAGCTGACTTCCTAGGCTGGGTGCCAAGGTTGTTCAGTGAGTCACAGAGAGAAGCTTACACAAGGAACATCCCTTGAAACAGGAAGTAGCCCTTTCGTAGGGAACTGCAAAGTGGCCACCCTGCCCCCCACAGACCCTCTTTCTATGGAGAAACCCTCCTGTCAGTCTGGTACCAATGAACACATGCCTTTCTTTTCTGTGGATTAGGAACAATTTGTATGAGTGTGTGTGTGTGTGTGTGTGTGTGTGTGTGTGTGTGTGTGTGTGTTTAAACAAAGACTGTTGGGTTGTCTATTGTTTAAGAGCTAAACTCCCCCCCCCCAATCAATTTAGCCATCATCTGAAGTAGCCATTACTAAGAGTCACCAAATCCTCTCTATCAGACAGTGACCACTATTGTTTCTCTGAAACACAGGTTTATTTATATGCTGGAATATGACACATCTTGGAAATTCCAAATTAAGAAGCATTCTGAAGAGTTGGCCCTGGTCAGGGGAAAGAAGAGGAAGAGAAGGAGGGGGAGGGGAGAGACTTTGAGGTGTTTAAAACAGTGATCAGGAGACTACCATCATTTTTCACTTACTGCTGTCATAACCATGCATTGATCTCATCTCTCAAAGTTGGGCTAAGATATCCTTTTTTCTACTTTTTTTAAAAATATGGAGCATTTTAGGCCCTGGAAACTTCAACCTGGGGTCTTAGTTACAATCCCAGGACTGTTTAAAAAGACTTCCTGGGGTTGTTAAGAAGGTATATTTTTCTCGGTTTATAGAAATATTGACCCATAAGGATTCACTAAAATCCTGCGTTGTTATATATCTCCAAAGACAAAACTATATCCATAGCAACTCTAGCTGCTCAGCTGAACAGAGCACATATCCAGAGACAGAGTATATAATAGCCCTGTTTATTGATGACTAAAATCTTGAAAACTCTGCTGTACAACTCTAAGGCCCAGCACTGAGGGCAGGGATCCAGGGTGTCCTCATCATCCCAGAACAGAAATCTATATTAAGAGCTGTGTCAGAAAAGAAGCACAGTTTTCTTTTACTTTGACTATCACCTCTCCCACAGAGCAGGAACCAGATGTTCCTCTCAGTGGTTAGGTTGGTTTTGCTACAAATAATATGTACCCCCAATAATCAGAACAAGAGTCAGAAAGGACAAGGCCTGAATATAAGAACTAGATCCCAAAGAGGTCCAAGACAGAAGGAAAGGTCCCATATATTGGGATAGGGACTGCACTTGTGATTTCACTGGTGTAGAAAAATCCTATATAAGGAAACTCTCCCCTTTCAATGTGAGTTGGCACTTTCTCAGCAATTTATGGATTCAGACAGTTGCCTAGTACACTGAGAGGTTAAGTAGCTTGCCCAGGGTCACACAGCTAAATGTCAGAAGCAGACATATATGCAAAAAAGATTTACAGCAACATTTTTATGGTAGCAAGGAACTGGAAACCAAGTGAGTGCCCAGTCATGGTTTCTGCCCACTTCCCTTTGCATCAATTCATGTAAGTCTTTCCAGGTTTTCCTGAAACCATCCTGTTCATCATTTCTTACAGCACAATGGTACTCCATCACAGCTAGCCAACTACATGGTGCAGTATATAGTGTGCTAGGTTTGAAAGACAGAGTTCAAATCTGGCCTCAGATGCTTACTAGCTGTGTGATGGTAGGCAAGTCATTGAAGCTTGTATGCCTCACTTCCTCTGGATCTAAGTTCGGAGGCTGAGCGGGATGTGCTGAACCTGGGTGATGCTTCCAGGCAAAGGTTGCCCCAGGGCCCAAGGCCATTGCCTATGGGGCCCACTCTGTAGCAGCTGCCTCTCCCCCCTCCTTCCTTTCACCAGGTTGGGAAGGGTGAATTCAAAGGGCGAGGGAGGGTAAAACTCTCTTCTCCTATGAGAGAGATTAACAAATACCCTCTTGACTCAAGGGAAGGGCTTTCTTTTTAAAATTATATATTTTATACAGTAATTATAATATTGTAAGGACAATTAACTATAAAAGACTTAGCCACTCTGATCAAGACAATGATCCAAGACAATTCCAAAGGACCCATGATGAAATATGCTATGTACCTCCATGGAGAGGACTGATGAGCTCTGAATGCAGATTGAAACATACTTTTTTTTTTACTTTAAAAAAAGAGAAGGAAGGATGGAAGAGAAGAAAGAAAGAACAAAAGAAAGAAAGAGGAAGGAAGGAATGAGGTAGAGAAGGAAGGAAAGAAGGAAGGAAGGAATGAACCATAGTAGCTAGATGACTTCATTCAATATTCCATCTTTTCTGTGAGCTTGCAGGCCATTTGTATCACTGTTCTGTTGCATACACACAGAGAAACTGAGGACTATAGACACTGAGTGACATATTACAGCAAGATAGTTAAAGAACCATGCCAAATATTAAGCTAAAGCTTCTGAATGGTGCTCTAAATGGAGGGACAACAACAGTTTTTATTGCTTTCATCTTAGAAATCCATCCTTCCTTGGGAGTGAATGAAAAAATATTAAATGCTTACTATGCATCAGATGCTGTCCTAAGTGCTAGAGATAAAAACACAGTCAACTAGCTTTATGTACCAGATCAAGAGTTCTCAAATCACGGTCTGTGACCTTTGCAGGGGGGCCACAAGGTCAAAACTTGAAAAATAATATTAAAATGTTTTAATTTCTAATACAGTAAACATGGATACAATAGATATAATCTTCATAGACAAAAGCTATGTGGGGAGTCTTACATAATTTTTAAGAGTATAAAGAAGACCCGAGGCCAAAAAGTTGGAAAATGGCTACAATAGACACTCTGCTAAATGTTGGTGATGCAAAGAAAAAGTGAGAATAGTCTCTGCCCTTAAGGAGCAGAGTAAATCAGTAAATCAGTAAGACAGTAGGCCAACACTAGTAGCCTCAGTTTATCTTTCTCTTGAAAGTGATGAGTTACTAAACCAGGTTTATGTACAATTCCATGTACTAACACTTTTACATTTGAAACCATTGAGTTAAAAACGTTAGTGTTAAATTATTTTTTGCTTTATTAATTTAAATTAATGCAGCTTACCTAACCTTCAGCATCAGATTTCCTGCTAATCTTTCAGACCATTAGAATTAAAAGATTACTAGTGGGGGAGACAACACAGACATAAAGATGTACACATTGAGTAGAAAGAAGGGAATACGTAGGAGAGTTGTAGTGAGGTTAGAAACAAGAAGATTTGATTACTGATTGGAATAAATAGGCTGAGGGAAAGTGAAGAGTTGAGGATGATGGTGGTTGTTCTTAAGGTGGCTAATAGGGGGCCTAAGGTATAGAGGGGTGTGGTAGTTAGAGAAGGGTGTTTTAGTGTGAGAAGTCACAAGGAAGGTGAATGGTACCATAGTCAATAGCCCTTTCCTTAAGCTAAGGTAGTTGTGAGTTGATTATTGTATCCTTATCAAGAGGTAGAGGTGGGGAGGGGAAAGATCAAACAGAAATATGGCCAGGGATCTAGGGCTGGCTAGATATAGTAGTTCTCACCAATCATGACCCATCTCCCTGGCTTCCTTCCTATTCACTTCCCTTCTTCCCTACCTTCCTAGTCTAGCAATTTGTATCTCTTCTATGCATTCATCTTGTTCTATTTTGTATTACAGCTGTTTCTGTTTGGGTTGTTCTTTGGTTTCTCCATCATAACCCCTCTTTCCCACACACACTAGGCTGCAAAATTCCTGAGGGCAAGGACTTCATCTCATTTAATCTTCAGATCTCACCTAGTTTCAAACCCAAGTACTCTGCACAAAGTAGGTGCTTAACAGGTATTAATTGAATTGAATTCCCATTTATGTCTTTTCATTTGATTTGTTCCTTTCCAGGAATTAGTAACTTGATCATCTCCAATATGTGCCAATAAAAACCTCCCAGCTTGTTCCACAGACCAGAGGAAAGACTGTTCCCAACACAAGTCCCTCCCAAGTCTTTGATACTCACATAATATGAGAACTGAGAGAGCATTAACCAAACACCCCTCAAGAAAAATGAAGTCTCTGGCTTCATAATAATACTCACAACCAGTCAGTCTTCTCTTCCCTTCCCTTCCCTTCCCTTCCCTTCCTTTTCCTAAAGAATTCCCTACCCTAGGTGCAAGAATATAGAAAGAGCTCCCAGACTACTGAGGACTTCCATTTAGATGTAAGACATATGGTAATTCCCAATGGAAAAATGGCAAAGACCAAGATCTGTAAGACTGGATGCTCTGGTATGTATAGAATAATAGGAGAGACAAGTTCAGGATCTCTGCATGTCCTCTACACCCTGTCACCCCAACCATTGGGCTTCCCACTAAACAATGATCTTCCTTCCAGCCCCAACCTTATTCTTCTGTAATGCTGGAAGCTCTTTTCATTGGTTTATATAAGACAACCTGAAGATGTGGCCTAGCACAGCTTTGCCAAGGGATTCAAAGTGGTTTTCAACCCACAACATTTTCCCTGGCTCTTCTCCAGCTTGCTAAGGTCATAAATAGCTAGGCTCTAGATTTTATCCTGGAAGGTAGACACTGGTGAGCATTAGATTTTTTTTTTTGCATTGAATTTCAGCCATAGTTACAGAGGAAGCCTGAGCGTCATCCACATGCACAGAGAATTGGTCATGGCAGGCTTCTGCAAGCCTCACGAAATTCAGAAATGTTCATCTCAGCCATTTACTTGGACATAGTAAATAGGTCAAACCACCCTACTTCTTTATGAAGAACTAGGTGGCCAGTGGATAGAATGCCAGGTCTGGAGTCAGAAAGACTCATCTTCCTGAGTTCAAATCTGACCTCAGATACTTCCTAGCTGTGTGATCCTGGGTAAGTCACTTAATCCTGTTTTCCTCAGTTTCCTCACATATAAAATGAGCTGGAGAAGGAAATGACAAACAACTCCATTATCTCTGCCAAGAAAATCCCAAATGGGGTCACAAAGAATCAGAACTGAAAAATGACTGAACAACTCTACTTCTGTAGTGACTTAGGACAACAGAATCACAGCTTTAAAGCTAGAAGGGTCTTCAGAGGTCATCTGGTTCAAGTACCTCACTTTATCAATGAGGAAACTGAGGAGCAGAAGGTTTAGTTGATGTGGCTCCCAATTTTCTAACCAGCAATGTCACCACCTGGAAAGGAGGACCTTGCTATCTATTCTGACCAGCACAGACAGCTGACAAAGTCCACAAGTGATAATTCTCAAGCTTTTTCTGAATTCTACAAAGTCCAGTGCCAAAAGAATGTTCAACGTGCATTCTTTTCACCATGACAAGCAGAGATCTTGGTAGAATTGCTTTATGCTAGGCTCAATCCAAGCCAAACTGAGATAAGCCGTATAAGTTCTGGGAAATTTCCATAGTGGTCACTATGCCAGGAAGGGAAAATGAGATCATGGAACAAGACAAAAATGAAATGGATTTGTAAGAGACAGAGCTATACCTGGCAATTCTGGTAGCCATGGTAGGCGCCACGAAATGGTCAGTTAAAGGCAGGCCTTTGCAAGGCACCCCCAAATCAACTTGTTGAGACTTGGAGTAAGGAAGAGACTTCAAACCCTGGGACACACGTCTCCATGGAGCAAGAGACCCTAGTACAATAGCATCATAGGCAAACATCCTCCTCTGCCATGGGTGGGACACCATAAGGTTGCTGCAGGGGAGGGAACAGGACAGGGACAGGTTGTTAAGGAAGAGCTAACCTGAGATGGAGCAGCCTACCATCTGGTAGTACTTATTTTAACTAATTATTATTGTTAACTCAGTACTAAGTTCAGTTGTTTCTCCTTTCTGGAGGAGTTCAAGTACTGTTTGTACCTGCTAAATTTCTACACTTGCATGCAAAGCCCCAATTGTCCCTGGTTAGGTCTCTGATGAGGGACTCCATCAGTGAATGACTCTGGAGCCTTTTGTTTGTATGAGCATTTAGCATGCAGGACCATTCTGCATCCCTGAAAGCTCCAACCATCTGTTCAGGGGATTTTGTGAAAGGAACCAAGGCTCTTGTACAAGCTCTAATTTCCCCATTGTACTTAAAACAACAACAACAACCTAATACAGGTGTACCTTGTCTTATTGCACTTTGCAGATATGGTTTGTTTGTTTGTTTGTTTGTTTTTTAAGCAAATTGGAATTTTGTGGCAACCCTGCATCAAACAAGTCTACTGGTGCCATTTTTTCAATAGCATAACTCATATCTTGTCTCTGTGTCACATTTTGGTAATTTGCATGATATTTCAAATGTTTTCCATTATTATTATATCTGTCATGGCGATGTGATCAGTGACCTTTGATCTCACTATCACAATTGTTTTGGGGTACCATGAACCACACCCATATAAGATGGTGGCAACTTAATGGATAAGTATTGTTCATGTTCTGACTGTTCCACTGACTGGCCATTCCCCCATCTCTCTCCCTCTCCTCAGGCCTCCCTATTCCCTGAGACACAACAATATTGAAGAATGTTACATAAACTTAGTTGATAAAACATCAGCAGGATCTGAGATTACTAACTCCAATTTTAAAAGAAGTTCTACCGTGGATAAAATGCTACCAAACAGCATTGCATGCTACAGAGAAATCTTTCATGAAAGGAAGAGTCAGTTGATAGGGCAAATTTCATTGTTGTCTTATTTTAAGAAATTGCTACAGCCACCCCAACCTTCAGCAACCACCACCTTGATAAGTCAGCAGCCACCAAGATCGAGGCAAGATCCTGCACCAGCAAAAAAATTATGATTCGCTGACGGCTCAGATGATGGTTAGCATTTTTAGCAATAAGGTATTTTTAAACTAAAGTATGTACATTGCTTTTTTGGACATAATACTATTATATACTTAATAGATTAATAGATTACACAATAATAATAATAGATAACTTTCATATGCACGAAGAAACAAAAAAAAAATTCACGTGCCTCACTTTATTGCAATATTTGCTTTATTGTGGTGATCTGGAGCCGAAGCCACAATATCTCCGAGGTATGCCTGTACTACTTTCAACTACAATAATCATTTACCCTCTTGTTCAGAGCCTCAGGGAAGAGGATTGAGCCCAGGTAGAGAGTTTGAGGTAAAGCCAGCTGAGCAAGGATGCCTCCTTCTTGAGCCTGGTACTTTGTCTTGGTAACAGAGTCTTCTGCTCTGCCTCTGGTGACGTTAGCTATTTCCCTAGCGATGGCCCAAGACTCAAATAGAAAAATATATAAAGCATGGTTGAGGAGAAACTACTAGAAGAGTCCCTCATTTTCTGACTACTGTGACTCCCGTGGAGTCTCCAAATGCTACTGAAACCCAAGTCCAGCTTAGCCGGGGCAGCAGTGCCTGGGAGCAGAGCTCAAGCTTAGGATGGTAATACTACACAATGCAATGACTATTATGAAATGTGAGCATGAGAGAATTGGCAGAATTGGCGTTCTGCCACAATGCCAGGACTTACTCCTCTGTGCCTCCCCCCAAAAGGATCTCCAGTTATCCCCAAGATGAGAGATACTTGACCAAAACTGCAGACTCTAAGGAAAAAATGTCTCTATTCTCAATGTTTGTACTACAGCAGAATACTAGATTTTTTTTCCCTAAAGGATCTTCTTCTCCATCTCCAATCCCAAAGGGTATAGACTAGTGACCTGGCACAAATATCCAGTTATCCTTAGATTCATACCCAGGCAAACCAATATCTCTCCCTTCACGCATCATGCACTCGGGTTTATAGTCTATGTACTGTTTTATGTGTACCTAACTTGGTATTATCTGTCCAAAAGATATTTGCCTTTCTTGTTTGGATTTCCTATTAAAGAAGAGGTGGGGGGGGGTCAGTATCTGACCTTGTTCTTTAGCCACACCCTCCAGTACAGGTGTACCCTGAGATAAATGCCCTTTGAATCAAACAGGGGCCTGGCAATTACAAACTCTTGAGGTTCTAACTTTAATTCTTTGAAAGAAAGGCAGGGCCTTTCACTCCTTTTGACTTAAATGTATCTTTGTGTGGGGCAGCTAGGTGGCACAGTGGGTAGATCACCAGCCCTGAAGTCAGGAGGACCTGAGTTCAAATCCAGCCTCAGACCAAACACTTGACACTTAGTAACTGTGTGACCCTGGGCAAGTCACTTAACCCCAATTGCCTTAAAAAAACAAATAAATGTATCCTTGTTAAGTAACTTCTCTATAGTACAGGACTCTTTTTAAATTTATTTTATTTTATTTTATTTTTGTGAGGTAATTGGGGTTAAGTGACTTGCCCAGAATCACACAGCTAGTAAATGTTATATGTCTGAGGCCAGATTTGAACTCAAGTCCTCCCGACTCCAGGACCAGTGCTCTATCCACTGTGCCACCTAGCTGCCCCTCAGGACTCTTTTTTAAATATATATTTTATTCCCCCCATTACATATTAAAACAATTTTTAACATTTTTTTAAGTTTAGTACAGGGCCCTTAACCTTTCCGTGTCATGGGCCCCTATGGCAGTCTAGTGAAACCTAGGAACCCCTTTTCTGAATAGAATTTTTTTGGGGGCTAGGCAATGGGGTTAAGTGACTTGCCCAATGTCACACAGCTAATAAGTGTTATGTGTCTGAGGCTGGATTTGAACTCAGGTCCTCCTGACTCCAGGGCTGGTGCTCTATCCACTGCGCCACCTAGCTGCCCCTTAAATAGCATTTTTAGATAAAGAATAATGAATAGATTAGATTTAGAGAGGTTTAGATAGATTTAGGATAGATAGATTAAGATAAAGGATAAAGATAAAGGAAATGCTAAATTCCAGTTAGAGGTTAGTGAAAATAAAGATGTAATTGTTTTCCCATTCAAATCTATAAACCACCCTCCCTCAAAAATCTATCCAGGAACCCCTGATGAAAGACCCTTGCTTAGAAGAACATTTCTAGAAGGGAAGTGGTCCTCCCTCCCCATAAATACCCAAGATTTTTTAGCATTCACAGTATTCACGTTGACCAAATGCTATTTTTCCTCCCCATACTTTTTTAAACTATTGCTGACATTGACCTCTGTTCACCCCATGAATGTATTGAACATATGTACTTCAATAATGTGCCTTCCACTTCCCCTTCTTCCTTGGATTCTCCATATGGAAATTAACTTTGGAAATACTCTCTTCTGCCCCTTCTACCCCCTCCCACCCCGGTCTACTGTAGGGACTCTGGCCTGAGCAGCAATTGATCAAAACCTACCTTTGGAGAAAAAGTAACTTGGATACACATTTGTCAAGGAGTACTAAGAAAACCTGCCTCCTCTCAGAGAGGAGCAGCAGAGATGTTAAAGACTGAATGCTTGATGATTACTTATAGATTCTTACTTCTGTATTGCAGACATCAGTGAATGATTAATAGAAAATATTGAATTAGGGCAGGAGTGTAGCTAAAGGCACTATTTCCTGCCTGGGGCATAGGTCCTTGATAATTCAATCATCCGGCACTTAGACTGATCCATGATCTCACTGACACATATAATATCTCCAGTGGTACAGATCACAACCCAGCCTTCACTTCCTATTTGGGTGCTACCATAAATCCTACATTGGGAACCCATACAATGTGCTGAAGGCCTTCTTCTAGGATAGCAGTTCTCAAAGTATAGTATCTTTTAGGGAGTCTTCAAGGTCAAAACTATTTTCATAATAATGCTTTAATGTTTTAATTTCTAATATGACAAACATCAATAGATTTGCCCCCCTAGACAAAAGCTCTTCAGGGTCCTTGATAATTTTTAAGAACTACAATAGGTTCTAAGACCAAAAAGTTTCAGGACCATTACTCCAGAGTTTTTTTCTTTTCAACCTAGCCTTAAATATGGTGAGTAATTGGTATGATAACTTCCCTCCTTTTGGTGGACCAGTGATGGGCTATAGACACAAGCTATTATAAATAGATGGATGTATGCATAGGAGGTGGTTCAACCATGACACAAATCTAAGACTTGTGAGCTGCCTGAGGAATTTTTCTTTTCCTACACTGTGTGGGAGATGATGTCACTCTCATTTATGGGGAGGTAGAGAATGGATCTACTACTTGATTTTTCTCTTTATATAATTCCCTATTCTGTCTACATTGAATGCTTTGCCTTTTAACTTTTGGTCTGTTGGTAAAGAAGGTGCTGATGGGGGCTTGAACCAAATACTTTACTCTGAACCTGAATTAACAAGAGGTTCCAGGGGCAAATGAGGTCCTTGTGATAAGTAATTAACCTGAATATAGGCATTCTACAGCCATAATAGTAATTTGACTTCAGTTTTCATGAGGCAGAGTGGTGTAAGGGAAAGTGCCTGAAGTCAGAGGACCTGGGTTCAAAATCTAACTCACTTATTTAGTGCCTATGTGATTTAGGGCAAGTCACTTAGCTATCTGGACCTCAGTTTCCTCATCGATAAAACAAGGGAGTTGCACTAGGTGATTGCTGAGGTCCCTTCGAGCCCTAAAACTGTGATCCCATGATGCTAAGTCATTGAAGGAGTAAGTAGGTTTGGCCTTGTTTACTAGGGCCAAACGAGAAGCAGGGATTATTATTCTATCTATTTCCTGATGTTTGCAGGCATTGGAATTCTATGTTATGCCCCATTCTGCACGTGCCTGAACCAAGCTCAGGTATTCTACAGTTTTTGAAGACCTTGATCTGTCCTTATTCTGATTTCCTAAAGAGCATGAATCTGGTGGTATAGATAGTATGTAGACATGGTTTTTCTCTTTGCTTTCTACCCTCCAAGATTGGAACAATCAATGAATAGTGCTTTTCATTGTTTTTTTTTTTTAATTTCTCTGAAAACTAAATATGTCCCTTACAAGCATCTGGCTTCATAGGTGGCTGGTCCCATATTCTCTGATGTCTCACCAAGCACTCTACTCGTATATCTCAGGAACACCTCCACTTTATTAGAGAAGACGAATCTCATTCTCTTTGCCCCACACTCTGTCTGTAGGGACCCTGCCAATCTCTGGGGTTGTCAGCAAATCTACCTTTTTCTTCACAGCCCACTGCCAACCTGTTGCCAAATTCCACTTCTTTCTTCATCACTTTTGTAAAGTGTCTATCTGTCTCTCTTATCTCTCTCCCCTCTCTCCGTTTATCCCCCTACCCCAAACCACATGGAAAATAACATTCATTACTTAATCTTAACAAGGCATGGAAAACAGTCTCCAGTTTCTGATAATGGTCAGGCAGACTGTTGTCACCTCAAATTCAATGAACAAATTTGATGCTTTTAAACTCTAGAGCTTGTTCCTGAAGCCTCCTGCCCCTGAGCTGGCATTTAAAAAGAGAGCACAGGGTAGAGATGCTTGGAAGAAAAATGGCATCCACAAGCAAAACTTAAATGATAGGGCTACTCCATGGGTTTTGCCAGGATTGACTAAGTTTATAAACAGTGAGACAGTCAGGGTACAAGGCGACCCAACTGACCGCAGTTGTTTGACCAATGTTGTTGAAACTCACTAACAGGGGTCCCTGGAGAACAACAGACTCACGGTCCTATTATTGTCTGCTGATCAGCAGAGACAGACAAGGACAGAACTGGCCAAAAACCCAACAGCCACCAATGTTTTCTATGCCACAGCAGTATAATTCCATATCTGTATGTCATGCGGGTCTTCGTCATTCAGTGAGGGACACCTCTCAAATCAAATTGCAGGCCTACTGAAGCAGAAATACCAATCATCAGAAAGCCCAAATCATTATGCAAGAATGAATTGTTTCCTTATTAAGATTCAGAACATACCATTGTGAAACAGCCATCTAGTTACTACCTTTCAGCCAGTCAAACAGCAGGGTCCTTATGGGGAGCCAGCTTTGGTCCAGTCTCTTGCCTTCTCCTCTTGACTCATATTAGGATCCCCAAGGAAGAAACAGGCTGTCAACTATGATCTCTTGTCTTGAAGGCAAAAGCCCTATGTCTGAATCCCAGGTCATTCACTTCCTAGCTGTGCCACCCTGGGCAAGTGACTTCATGTCTCTGAGTCTTAGCTTTGTTGCTGTTCAGTTGTTTCAGTCATGTCTGACTCTTCATGATCCCATTTGGGGTTTTCTTGGCAAAGATACTGGAGTAGCTTGCCATTTCCTTCTCCAGGTCATTTTACAGATGAGGAAACTGAGTCTTAGCTTATTCATCTGTAAAATAGGAATAATACTTGTCTTGCTGCCTTACGGGGTTGTTGTAAAGGGAAGGTATTTTGTAAGTGGTTAAAAAACTATAAAAATACAAACTTTTTTGGGGGAGTGGGGAGGAAGGAGGGCCGGACTAAATCAATTGACCTTGGCAAATTATTTAACCTCTGTAAGCATAATCTGCAAAATAAGGGGAAGGACTATATGGCCTCTGAGGATGGTCCCTTCCAGCTCTGGATTTGTGATTCTAAGATTTCATCAAAGTAGGGAATTCCTGGTGTGATCACTCCCTCCACCAATGTAGTTTAGCAACTGTTCTACACTTACAGTTTTAGAAAGTTACCTGAGGTTGTTACTTAGACACGCACATAAAGCTTCTAGTTGTCAGAAGTCAGACTTGAGCCTGGGTCTTCCTGACTCCAAAGCCAGCCCTCCCTTTTGTTTTTAACCACATCACAATGCCTCACCATCCCCATAAGCTCCTGCTGCTTCAACATTTATATAGAATTATTTCATGTCCTTACAACCACTCAGTGATATAGGTAGTTCAATCATTATTATGTTTCATGGAAATGGAAATTAGGGCTCAGCTTAAGTTTGCCACACAATAATGACCCTAGCTGGTAAGTGGTAGACTTGAGACTGGACTCAACATCTCCTGACACAGTGGGTGTGCTTTGATGATATCGAAGCCTTCTTTTAGCTGTAATCCTGACAATCCAGATATCATTTTCTTTTAAAAATAATGTATAACACTGGAGCCTGAATTCCGCCTGAGAATTCTGACTCTAGAGTTCCTTGACAATTTCCTCAGGTTCAGTGTGGCTATTTTTGGTAATAAATTATGGGGATCTTGGACTTCAGCACCCATCAGTGAAATATTCTCTATTCACAGATCATGCAAGCCATAAATCCAATAGTACAGAATTTAATTAAGACTCAAAATGTAAATAACAAAAGAGAATAAAGTAATAGAATAATTCTCTTCCTCTCAATCACAAATCAATGTAGGATTTAGGGGAATTATAATATAATTCTTCCTTAATCCCCACTAAGTCTTGGAATATATCAGGGAAGAGATAGAGTGACCTCAGTGACAAAAATCTTAGGAGTTCAGTGCTGTTTGTTTCTTGATAGAATGGATGTCTTTGATTCATACTCAGGGCAATCTATTGTAGTCTCTTGTCTCAGTTCCAGGGTTGTCAAGATTCTCCTGGGACACTTATGTTTGGAAACACATGGACATATGATTCTATCAATTCTCCTTCCATTTCATCTACTCCAATCACAGCCCCTCCCCTTCACATCTTTGGTCATCTCTAGCAGCCCTGCTTTTTAAACCTTCAATCTTCAAGATCTTTCATTAGTGTAGCCTGGACGTATTAATAGATCCAATCAAGTGGGCAGTGTAGCCCGCAGGTATGGTACCTGATGTGGCAAATCCCTCTGCCTTCTATCTTTGGCTTAATCACCACACTGGTAGGTTTATTCATTTTTCTCAGGGTGGAAACCACCCAACAACTCAGAACTTCCTCTTTCTTATCCAAGGGACAATATAGGAAGAATATATTCCTACTATTCACCATCATAGTGGGCTTCCTATTTACACAAAAATAGTCATCGTGACAGCATTAATTTTTCAAAGTTTTTTAAAATTTTTACTTTCAGTTCCAAATAATCTCCTTCTCTTCCATCTATCTATAATTTCTCTTCTATCATCAAGAAGGCAAGAAATATGATATTCATGATACATATGAAGTCATGCAAAACATATTTCCACATTAGCTATATTGCAAAAGGGGGGGGGGAAGCAAGAAATATAAAGTGAAAGAAAATATGCTTCAATCTGCACTTAGAGTTCTTCAATTCTCTCTCTGAAGATGGCTAGCATTTTTTATCATGTTATTAATGAGTTGTTTTCAGTCATGACCTGCCCTCCATGACCCCATTTGGCATTTTCTCGGCAAAGATACCTTCTCCAGCTCCAGCTCATTTCACAGATGAGGAACTGAAGCAAACATTGTTAAGTGACTTGTCCAGGGTTCACACAGCCAGATTTGAACTCAGGTCCTCCAGATTTCAGAGCCAGTGCTCTATCCACTGTGCCACCTAGCTGCCTTTTTCATCATGAGAACTTTGGAATTTTCTTGAATCATTGTATTGATCAGAGTAGCTAAATCTCTCACAGTTGACTGTTGTTACAATACTGCTGTTACTGTGTGCAACATTCTCCTAGTTCTGTTCACTTTACTTTGTATCAGTTCATATAAGTCTTCCCAGGTTTTTCTGAAACCATTTACTTCATTATTTCTCACAGCACAATAGTATTCCATCACAATCATATACTACAATTTGTTCAGCCATTCCTCAATTGATGAGTATCTCCTCAAGTTCTAATTCTTTGCCACCACAAAAAGTTGTTATAAATATTTTTGTATAATAGGTGTTTTCCCTCTTTTTTGGTCTTTTTGGTGATATTTAGTGATATTTCGGGGTCAGAGGGTCTGTACTGTTTTATAGCCCATTAGGACATAGTTACAAATTTTTCTCCAAAATGGTAGGACTAGTTTATAATTCTATTAACAGTGCATTCCCCACATTCCCTCTAGCACTTGAAATTTTCCTTTTCTTTCATGTCAACCAATATGATAGGTATGAGGTGGTACCTTAGAGTTGTTTTAATTTGCATTTCTCTAGTTGTTAATGATTTGCACATGACTATTGATAGCTTTGGTTTCTTTTTCTGAAAATTGCCTATTTACATCCTTTGAAAATTTACCAACTGGGGAATGGTTCTAAATTTGGCTCAGTTCCCTACATATTTGAGAAACGGGACCTTCATCAGAAAAACTTGCTGTAAAAAAATTTCCCCAATTTCACGCTTTCCTTCTCTGTTAATGTAGACAATTTATATTTTTGTAACTATTCATCTATTTCATTTAGGCTGACAGTTTTATTAGCATATAGTTGTGCAAAATACCACCTAATAATTGCTTTGACTTCATCACCCTTTTCATTTTTGAGACTGGTAATTTAGTTTTCTTCTTTTTTAAAATCAAGTTACCCAATGGTTTATCTATTTTATTGGCTTTTTCATAAAATCAGAACCTAGTTTTATTTATTAGTTTATTTTTTTTTTGCTTTCAATTTTATTAATCTCCCCTTTGATTTTCAGGATTTGTTTGCTGTTTAATTGGAGATTTTTAATTTGTTTTTTTTCTAGATTTTTCCTCCCATGAAATGCCCAATTTGTTGATCTGTTCTTTCTCTCTTTTATTTATGTGAGCATTTAGAGATATAAATTTTCCCCTAAGAACTGCTGTGGTTGCATCCCACAAATTTTGGTATGTTATCTCATTGTTGTCATTCTCCATAATGAAATCATTGATTGTTTCTACGATTTGTTTTTTGACCCACTCATTCTTTAGAATTAGATTATATATACTCAATAGAAGACAAAATCAGGAATAATCAAAACATCACGATCCACTTATAAACCTGAGTCACACTGTTTTGCCAATGCATTCAGTGTCCATGGCAATAAGGTGGCACATACTTACAGAACAGAGACATTTAAATGAGGAAGTCCATGTGCCCAGGGCAACTTAAAATTCTGGACTGCAGGCCTTGGTGTCCTTGATCCCTTTAGAAATAATCTGCACCAGGCAAAGCAGCTTCTTTGCTAATGGGTCTCTTTTTAGTCCTCAGTGCTCTCCACTAGGAAAAGCTGTTCCTTTTCTTCTGTCAAACCGATGAAGTAGTGACAAGTCTTTTTGTTCACAGCCGTCCTTAACAGGGTGCTGAGAAAAATGTGTTATGTTCTTTCAGTAACAAGCAGTTCCTTTAAGCTGAAGAAATGTCAGGCTCATCGGATCTGAAAATACCAGGGGATCCTACTTTCTCTGACCAATTCTAAACCTCTTCTCACAGCAAAGCTTGTTTTTTCCCCTTCTATTTCTCGCTCTTAATGCAGAGATGGCAAAATAGGCACCCTAAGAGGTTTCTCCTCTCTCCGGCTGTTGGTTACATTAGAGAAAAACAAACCCACATAGTTCTTCATATAGCAGCAGGATTCAACTCTCTGCCAAGGTGCTTATGGTAGCCTTTCCAGATTTTTTTCATCAGTCAATAAAGCAATGTCTCTTTTTTAATCAGCAAGTTCCCAGCAAAGCAACTGAAAGCCTTTTATGTTTTCTGCTCCCGGCTTCTTGTGACTCTTCCTGTGTTCAGCTTATTCTCCTCCCTCTTCTTCTATCTTTCTCTTCCTATAGCTTCTTCTCTAAGTTTCTTACCTCTGGTTTCTCATGCCTCAATCTGAGCCTCCTAGTGGACAGTGATTCATCCTTACCTTATGAAGTAAAACTCAAGAATTCCATCTTCTATTAAATTTAAACCCAATAGTCCTAACAACAGCAGCAATGGTAACAATAGCAAGACCAACCATTAGCATTTATATAGTGCCTTTAGATTTGTAAACTGCTTTATGTATGTTTTCTCACTTAATATAATCTTCCCAGTCCACAGTTATTTGATTTATAATTTTGTCAGTTACAAATTTTAAGACTCTGAAAATAAGCCGGTTGACAACAATGCTCTGTAGAATACCGTTACTTCAGTCATGATTCTACCTTCTACCTAAGGGGGCATTTCCTTCCATTATGAATTTTTTAAAAATTATCTTGCAAAAGCGTTCATAGGCTTCATCAGGGCAGCAAAGGGGTCCATGATACAAAAAACATTCACATAGAGAGGAGATTTGCTTTGGAATATGATCAAGGGCTGGGAGAGACATTATAAAATCATGGGACTAGAAGATATTTTGAGTTTTCTTCTAGTCCATCCACCTTGGCTTTGTTGTTGTTGTTGTTGTTATTGTTGTTAAGTCATTCAGTTGTATCCAACTCTTTTGTGACCCCATGGACCATAGCATGCCCATACTGTCCATGGTGTTTTCTTGGCAAAGATACTAGAGTAGTTTGCCGTTTCATTCTGCCTTGCCTTTAGGCTTGGCCAAACCAACAGTATTTCAGGGCAAATGAAGATTAAAAAAAATCCAGTAACCTCTTTCACAATTTATTTTTTTCAGAGTCACAATATCCAAGTCTCAGGAAATATTTTCTTACACCTAACCTAAATCTGTCTTACTGCTGCTTAATCTAATTTCTTCTTAGTTTCTCCTTATTGGAGACAGAAAACAGCTGATCAGAAAGAAGCATTCTAATTTAGAAACTGCACTGGAGAGATAGGAAATCTTTTTATTTTTATTAAGCTCATCAGAGGTACTATTTCATCAACCTTTCTTTTAGTAGTTTAGGAAGGAGATATCCTATTCTTTAATAAGAATGCTCATTACATGGATAAGTCCAGTCACTGAGAATATAAAAAAAAATGTTTATTTTTTCAGCATGACTTTGTCTTTAGCACATTAATCACTGATGTAGCTAGCATCCTGAAGACCCAGCAGAAGTGAACAGCTCTCAGTAATGTAAATATTTTATATGTGCTACATAGACAAAGTTCTATGATAACATGACTGCTGCGATGAACTAAATGTCTTAATTTGTCTATGCTGTCCATATTTATTTCCTAGTTTTTTGTTTTTCCATTGTTGCAGGGTTTGGGAATTTTTTTTCATTTTATTTTGTTTTGTTTTTGTGGGGATAGAAGGGGTAGATGGGCAAATGTGGACCCTTGATTTTATGTGCAGAGGAATCCCTTGGAATGGAAACTTCATTCATTAATAAAGACCGGCAACTCATCTGTAAATTATAGGCTTTAAGAGTTGCCTGAGGCTCTGAGAAGTTGAGATTTGTTGCTATCCACACAGCTAATATTTTTGAGAGACTGATCTGGAACCCAGGTCTTGCTAATGTCAAGGCAAGAATCTAGCTAGGCACTATGCCATCCTGCCTGCATAAAGTGCTGCAATTTGCTATTTAGGTGGCTATGTGGTATGATTGTAAGTCATGTCTCCCTGTGATATTTGCCATCACTTTATAGGTGGGGGTTTACTAGTTAGCATTTGTGAAACTGTATATTTCCTCCAAGGAATTTGCTCTTACAATGGGGAAGTAATGAAAACTGACATTTATATGTCATGTGAAAGCCTGCAAAGGTCTTTATATCTAAAATCTTATTTCATAGTAAAAATAACCCTGTGAGGTATGTAGCGTAGCCATTATTACAATTTTTACAGATTAAGAAACTGAGGCTCATAGAGGTTATATGAGTAGGCCAAGGACATAAGCGGTAAGTATGGGAGGTGAGATTTGAACCCAGTTAACTGTAAGGCAGCATTCTATCCACTAGGGAAGCAGTCATTAGTACCTCTATTGTGGTACCTCTATTATGGCCTTACATTCTGAATCACTAGGTCTTTCTTTTTCCTATAAGGATAATTCTCTATCAAGAAAGCTGTGAGTCCTCAGCACCCTTCTTTAGTCAGTAGATTTCACTTACGAGCCGTGCTGAAGGGAGAACCTAGATCCTTTTTTCTAATAATAGCTAGTATGTATGTAGTTCTTTAAGATTTGTAAAGAGCACATCAGAAGTTATCTCATTTTATCCTCAAAACAACCTGGTGAGGTAAGTGCTATAATTATCCCCATTTTTCAGATAAGAAAATTAAAGTGTCGGGGCAGCTAGGTGGCGCAGTGGATAGAGCACTGGCTCTGGAGTCAGGAGGACCTGAGTTCAAATCCGACCTCAGACACATAACACTTACTTGCTGTGTGATTTTGGGCAAGTCCCTTAACCCCAATTGCCTAACTACCCCCCCCCCCAAAAGCAAATAGAAAATAAAAGTCTATAGAAGCTCAGTGTCTTACCCTACTTCAACCACATAGTAAATGTCTGAAGTTTACACGGAGGTCAGAAGAAATAGTACAAGGACACTCTCAAGGTCTCTCTGAAGAACTTGAGAATCCATTTTCAGACATGGGAGACACTGTCCCAGGACTGCCCAGCATAGCATGCCTGTATCTTAGAAGGCTCTGTGCTCTGTGGGCAAAGCAGAACTTAAGTAGCTCAAGGGAAATGGGAGCTGCACGAATTTAGAGACATCTCCACTCCAAATGTTCATGTGGACTATTTGAGCCTGACCTGTGGTAGAACCTTCTGAGCTTCTATTGGTCTGAGCATCCACAGTCAGACACACTGTACCTTGACCCCAACTTAGTGATGTCATTTTGGTTCTCTTCGAGCATGAAGGACAAAAACCAACCAAATGTCTGAAGCAAGATTTGAACTTAGATCTTTGAGTTCAGGGCTGTAGACCTTATGTCATCGAGCTGTTCTTTCTTCATCTATGCTTGAGTTGGCTGATCAGACCAACGACCACTTTACTAAATAACACACTTCACATTGTACTTTTTTTCACACTATTTTATTTTTTAATTATATATAAAGAAAATTCTTAGCATTCATTTTTACAAGATCTTGAGTTCCAGATTTTTCTCTCTCCCTCCCTCTCTTCCCTTTCCTCTTCCTAAGCAATTGGATATAGGTTATACATGTGCAATCACGTAAAACATATTTCCGTATTAGTCACAGTTGTGAAAGAAGAAACAGACCAAAAGAAAAAAAAACATGAAAAAAATAAAGTAAGTGAAAATAGTGTGCTTCGATCTGCATTTAGAATCCATCAGTTCTTTATCGGGATGTGGATAGCATTTTCCAACATGAGTCCTTTGTACTTGTCTTAGATCACTGTATTGCTAAGAAGGGCTAAGTCATTCATAGTTGATCATCACACAATGTTGCTGTTACTGTGTACAATGTTTTCTTTTTTCTGCTCAGTCTACTTTATGTCAGTTCATACAAATCTTTCCAGGTTTTTCTGAAATCTGTCTGCTCATCATTTCTTATAGCAGAACAGTATTCCATTACATTCACGTACCACAACTTATTCAGCCATTCCCCAATCGATGGTCATCTCCTCAATTTCCAATGTTTTGTCACCACAAAATGAGCTGCTATAAATATTTTGTGCATGTAGGTCCTTTTCCCTTTCTTATGATCTCTTTGGGATACAGACCTAGTAGTGGTATTGCTGGATCAAAGGGTATGCACGGTTTTATAGCCCTTTGGGCATAGTTTCAAATTGCTCTCCAGAATGGTTGGATCAGTTCACAACTCCACCAACAATGCATTAGTGGTATTGCTAGATCAAAAGGTATTGTGCTTACTTTTTGAAAACAAGTATCATCCCTGTTTGACTCACCTTCAGCTTTTGACCCAGCAAATTCCTGGATCTTGGTCTGTCCTACTTACATACTGTACTTCAGCCTTGAAGATGCTTACATGGATTTAAGCTCTCTTGTCTACTTCACTTTCAGTTTGTTCTTTAGTGGCCGATAGCATCCTTGCCAGCTCTAAATCTATGGTCCTCTGACCTCATTCCAGGTCAGGCTGCATCCATTTCTCCAACCTATCAAAAAGATCTTGAGTTCTAATCCCATCCTCCAATATTTTAGACTCAGCACTCTCCTCCCCTTTGTCATCAGCTTAGTGTAGTAGTGAGAGCACTGATTTTTAAGTCAGAAGAACCTGAATTTGATTTAGCATTCCATCAATTACCAGCTGAGTGACATTGGATAGTCAGGCAGTCTAGTCTGTCCAGGGAGGGGTGGGGAACCTGCAGCCTCAAGGCCACACCTGGCCCTCCAGGTCCTCAAGTACAACCCTTTGACTGCATCCAAACTTCACAGAACAAATCCCCTTAATAGAAGGATTTGTTCTGTAAAAGTTGGACTCAGTCAAAAGGCCACACCCAAGGACCTAGAAGGCCACAGGTTCTGGAGCAGTCAATAAACGTTAATTAAGGGCCTACTATGTGCCAGGCACTGTGCTAAGTGCTGGAGATAGGAAGAAACGAAAAAGACAGCCCCTGCTCTCAAGGAGCTTACAGGTGAATGGGGAAGAAAAGATGCAAAAAAAAATGTACGAACTCTATACAGGATAAATTGGAAATAATGAACAGAAGAAAGACATTAGAATTAAGGAGGATTGGGAAAGGCTTCCTGTAGAAAGTGGGACTTTAGCTGAGACTTGAAGAATTAGGGAAGACAGGAGGAGATGAAGAGGGAGAGCATTCCAGGCATGGGGGGAAGAGTCAGGAAAAATTCATGGGATCAGAAGATGGAGTTTCTTTTTCCAGGAATTACAAGATGGCCAGTATCACTGGATCAAAGCACTTTGAAATTTACCAAGTGCTTTATACACATTGCTTCATTTGATCTTCTCAAGAACCCTATGAAGATAACATCATGCCCATTTCACAGATGAGGAAACTGATCCTGAGAGAGGTTGGATTTGGAGGCAAACAGGTGTGGACAATGCTATTTCTGGGCAAATGGCTCTATGGCCCCAGCCAAATCACAACCTCATTTGTAAAAATAAAGTAAATGTTATGTATTTACAGAGAGAGAGAGAGAGAGAGAATACATGTTGGGGTACGGGGGGGAGAGGTAAGATGTGAGAAGCTTTAGGGGCCTTGAGCTTTAGATGTTTTATCTTCTGAAACACAGATAATACTTTTTCATGCTGCCTACTTACTTATGGGGGTAATTTTGAGAAAAGCACTTTCTAAAGTTGAAACACTATATAAATGTGAGATGTAACCATTATCTACAAAAGAAACAAGGTTGTTTCTTAGTTCACCATCCACATCACTGAAGAAGGAAACACTATTAATTTCAGCAAGGCAGATGTTTTGTTATCTTATTAAATTGATTAAATCTTTATTTTTGTTAAAAATTTTATATAATAGAAGTTTGTGATATTTCATACAATCTTCTTTAATGTTTTTGCATATTAAATAATGTCTTTGCATATTAAAATGTTTGTGTTTGTTGACAATTGTTAAGTTCATGCTAAAAAAAGAAAAGATTTTTTTTTTTGTAAAGAAAGCAATAAACTAGACTTGGAAGTGGTCATCCCTTGATATTCCTTCCAAAGTTGGCCCTAAATCTCTCTTGAGTATCACTCTTCGGTTAATCCCATGTATACCTACTACTGTGCCTGTCATCTCTCATTTATTTTCTTACCTTAGAGACATGTGCACAGTGAAGTACAAAACCTGAAGCCCTCCTAAAATCAAGGTGACTTGTATGCATTGCTTCTCCTAATCTTCCATGCCTGTCACCTCATCACGAAAGGAAATTAGATTCATCTGCTAAGCTTTGGTTTTTTTTCCCCTCAAAGCCATGTGGATGATTACCCAGTATCCTGTGGTGTTCTAGGTGTTTGCAAATTGATTTTTTGATAATTTGTTCCAGTGTTTTTCCAGGTTTCTAGTGTTTTTCCAGATTTCCCAGATGCGTAAGATGGGTAAATTACTTCTTATATTTTTGCCTTTTCCCTTGCCTGAATTAACTCACAAGCCTAATATTATATTTTCATAGGGGATTTTTAGAAACTGAATATCTCCATGGGAATATAGGCACATCTATGCCCAGACATATGCATGGACATATGTGTCTGTGTGTATAACAATCTGTGTTTTCAGTGAGATACACAGAATTCTATGTATCTGTATCACAGGGGCTTGTAACTGCACCCAAATCTAAAAGCATATTGAAAACATCTGGATATCCTAGGTACTATCTGTATATAAACTGGGCTCACAGATTTCCAGAAAGTGTTTATGTAGTGAAAAATAAAGCATGGATTCAAATGGGAGAACTGTGCTGATTGCAATCACGTAGCTTCTAAGTGCACCCCAAAAAGTTAGTGTATCTTATATTCTGCCTTCTTTGACTGAAAGACTGTCTGAAATCAGGATGGGGGGGGGGAGGAAATACAATCACCCTACAGAAAATGTTGCAGTGAGTTTTGTAGGTGACATATCCCAGAGCCCAGTCAAGTCAAACATTTTAAAACATTATAGGAATTCTGATTCTTCCTTTGTACAATGAGGGCTTTAGACAGTCAAGGAATCTCAATTATTCTTAATACTCTTGGCAGAGAGTCATTGTCTCCTGGGCCACCCTTTTCTGGAACTCCATTCCCAATTCTATGGACTTGTCTCTGTCCCTGTTCAAGTACCTTCTTCTACACCTCTCCCTTCAGCTAATGGCAGAAATCTTAAACTCAACATGTCCCAAACCAAAGTCATTATCTTTCTCGGTAAACTCTCTCCTCTTCCTACCTTCCCTATTACTTGAGAGGACGACACCATCCTCCCACTTGCTTAGGCTCACAACCTAAGAGTCCTCCTTAATTCTTCACTATCTCCCCCCGCCGCCGCCCCCATAGCCAATCTATTGCCAAGGTCTGTTGATTTCAGCTTTGCCGTATTTTTCAAATACACCTCCTTCTCTCCTCTGACACTGCCACTACTCTACTATAGGCCCTTATCAGCTCACATCTGGACTATTGCAATAGCCTGCTGGGGGCAGGAGGAGGTGGGGGTCGGGGGGGGGGAGTCTGTCTGCCTCAAATCTCTCCCCATTCTAATCCATCTTCCATTCAACCACCAAAGTGATTTTCTTAAAACACAGGTTCAGCCATAACACAGTCCACCCCACGCCACTCCCCACTCAATAAATTCCAGTGGCTTCCTGTGACCTCGAAGATTAAATACAAAGGCCTCTATTTGGCATTCAAAGTGCTTCATTACCTTTTTTTTATTGTTGTTCAGCCCTGTCTGACTCTTCATGACCTCATTTGGGGTTGTCTTAGCAAAGACACTGGAATCATTTGCCATTTCCTTCTCCAGCTCATTTTATGGATGAGGAAACGGAGGCAAACAGGGTTAAGTGACTTGCCCAGGGTCTGAGGTCAGATTTTATTTCAGGAAGAGGAGTCTACCTTACTCCAGGCCCAGCACTCTATCTATTGCTCCACCTACCTGCCCATTCATTACTTCACCCCCTCTTACCTTTCCAGGCTTCTTATATCTTACTCCTTGATACATACTCTTTGATCCAGTGACATTAGCCTCCTGACTGTTCCATGAAAAAGATACTCCATTTCTTGGCTCCGGACATTTTCTCTGGCTGTCCCCCATGCCAGGAATGCTCTTCTTCCTCATCTTCACCTATTGCTTTCCCTAGCTTCCTTTAAGTCTTGACTAAAATCCCAACCTCTACAGAAAGCCTTTCCCAACCTCTCAATTCTAGTGCCTTCTCTCACTTAAATTATTTCCTACTTATCCTGTAAATAGTTTGTTTGTACATATTTGTGTGCTTGTCTCCTCCATTAGATTGTAAGCTCCTTAAGGTTAGGGACTAGCTCTTGCCTTTCTTTGTATCCCTAGCCCTTAGCACAGTCCCTAGTACAAAGTAGGCACTTAATACATGCTTATTGACTGACTGAGGTAATGTTGTTTCCCCTAGTAGGACATAAGCTCATTAAGGACAAGGTTTGTTTCATTTTTGTTTTGGTACCCTTAACACAGTGCGCAGCCTATAAGCACTTCATAAATGCTAGTTTAGTTGGATTGAATCTGGCATTGGGAATCTGGGTTCAAATCCTTTCTCTCCCAGACTCAACTTAGCTGAGACTCTTCCCCTCTTTGATAAAATGATGGGGGTTGAGTAGATGATCTCTTAGGTCCCTTTCAGCTCACGATCTCATGACTATGATTTTGATTCAAATTAGATATCATGCTCTCAGAAAGCATCCACTCCCCTTTGAATCTCTATTTCAGATGTTCAGAGCAAATTTCTGTTAAGATGATGAGCCCTAGTGCTTCGAATCAAAACACTAGTCCTAATACTAACTAGGAAATGTCTGTGTTCAATAACTAAATATATTTTGTGAAAACAACATATGAGTGATCACCATGATAAGTATGTTTGACACCATTCACATACTTCTGGCTCATATCACAGAAAGACAAAGTTTAAAAAAAATGAGAAAATCCCAATGAATTGCTTTGCACTAGAAGCCAGAAAAGAAGATAATAAGCTGGGTGCACTAGATATTTCCTAAGGAAATATTAGGATATTGATTTTCCTATCAATTCTGTCCTTTTGAGTTTGGTAAATGTCCAGCCTGTCCTCATTAATGCTCTTTAAAGTGGTCAAAAGAAAGATGGAACTGGCCAACACTAAAATGCAGCCAAAATCAGATTAATTGCAATGATCAATCCAGGGCCTGAAGAATAGGCAATGAAACGTGTTTTCCTCCTCTTGGTACAGAGATAGGTAGCTGTGGGTCTAGAATAATGCATATGCTCTAAGTCAGATCTACTTGACTAAATATGATAGAATTACAGATTTAGAGCTGGAAGGGACGTTAGAGGTAACTTCATCAACCCTCTCATTTTTATAGTTTGGAAAACTAAGACCAAGACTGGGAAAGGTTAAATGGTTTACCCAATGTCACATGGGTAATAGAGAAAGAGCCAGGATTTAAACCCAGGTCCTGCAATTCCACATCCAACACTCTTTACAAGGGAAAGTTTAATGGTAGTAGCTGGGGATGGTATATTTGGGAATGACTATGGTACATTTAAAAATATGAATAGAAAAGAAGAGAGGTAGCCTTGATGCAGTAAATAGAGACTTGAAGCTTATAGACTCTAGGCAAGTCAACTTTTCAGTGCTTTAGACTTCAAGACAATCGTTCCAGAGAAGGTGAAGAATTGCATTGTTAGAGGGAGTTTCCTCATGGGAGATTTTTCTATATCAATAAAATCATGGGTCCAATCATTGTCCCTATAAAAAGATATCAATAAAACTAGAAGAAGAAGAAGGATAAGGAGGAGGAGAGGAAGAAGAAGAAGAAGAAGAAGAAGAAGAAGAAGAAGAAGAAGAA
>NW_020954580.1:26803931-26861345 GCF_900497805.2 Vombatus ursinus | reverse complement strand
AAGAAGAAGAAGAAGAAGAAGAAGAAGAAGAAGAAGAAGAAGAAGAAAAGATAGATTTGACTTAGAATGTGTTCCAGGAAAGGATAGTAGTAATTTGGCTTTGCTCTGAAAAATGCTGAAGATTTTTTTTAAGATTTTTAAAATATAAAGATTTCTTGGAGAAATCTGCCTCCCAAGTGAGCAAATTTCAGAAAATTTTGAAATCAACTCAACATTGAAACTTGGAAAGCCATTTTCCAACATCACTTTTCACAGCCTTGACAGTGCTACAGGAACCAGCTGACAAGCCACCCAGGAGCTCAGCCTTCATGGAAAAGAAAGGCAGCTTTGCTTCTCAGGATTTTCCTTAAGGATTTTCCAACAGGCAAATGTTTCAAGATGCAAGCCAGATAACCGAGTATGGAAGCATACCCTGAGTACCCACAAGGTAAGACACAGAAATCTGTTTTGACACATCTATACTGGCAACTTGATGCTTTCCCTTTCCAGCTGAGAATGTTATGAATTTCTGAATTTGTCCTGTAACTTGAATGTTTTAAATGTCTATTTTAGAGCAAAAGAATAAATTGAAACAACTTCCTACCATCTTTCTTCTGTATCTTGCACTCCTCCCCTGAAAACCTATTTTAAAAAAAATCTCAAGCATCTCATTCTTAAGAAAACTGGATCACTGGTCTTTGGATAACCAGACATTTATTTATTAAATACCTCTATATGCAAGGGACTGTGCTAAGTCCTATGGGCAATACAAAGAGCCATAAGATATAGTACTAGTCTTCCCAAAGCTTATGGCCTGGGAGGGGAGATGGGGTATGAATTGTAAGGTAGTTAATAATGTAAGACAGGGTAGAATGTGCAAGTGACTGGTGGAAGGACAAGGATTCAAGGAAGACTTCTTCATTGAGTTGAGCCTTCAAGGAAGGAGCACAACAAGAGTTTCTGCCTTCCATTCTTAAGAATATATTCCGAGTCAAATTGGAACATTAATGCAGTGTTGGTGGAGTTGTGAACTGATCCAACCATTCTGGAGAGCAATTTGGAACTATGCCCAAAGGGTTATAAAATTGTGCATATCCTTTGCTTCAGCAATACCACTCCTAAGTCTGTATCCCAAAGAGATCATAAAAAATGGAAAAGGACCTACAAGTACAAAAATATTTATAGTAGCTCTTTTTGTGGTGGCCAAGAATTAGAAATTAAGGTGATACCCGTTAACTAGGAAATGACTGAACAACTTGTGGTATACAAATATAATGGAATACTATTTTGCTATGAGAAATGATGAATAGGCAGATTTCAGAAAAACCTGGAAAGACTTACATGAATTGATGCTGAATGAAGTGAGCAGAGCCAGAACATTGTACATAGTAACAGCAATATTATGCGATTATCAACTTTGATAGACTTAGCTCTTCTCAGTAATACAATGATGCAACGTAATTCCAAAAGACTCATCATGGAAAGTGCTGTCCACATCCAGAGAAAGAACTATGGAGTCTGAATGCAGATCCCCCCAATAGTATTTTATTTCCTCCCCAATTGCATGTAAAGATAGTTTTCAACATTCATTTTTGGAAAATTTTGAGTTCCAAATTTTTCTCCCTCCCTCCCTTCCCCCCTCCCCACGACAGCAAACAATCTGATACAGGTTATACGTGTACAATCATGTTAAACATATTTCCACATTAGTCATGTTGTGAAAGAAGAATCAAAACAAAAGGGAAAAATCACAGGAAAGAAAAAAACAAGAAAAAAGTAAAGATAGTATGCTTTGATCTGCATTCAGACTCCATAGTTCTTTCTCTGGATGTAGATAGTATTTTCCATCAGATAGAGTATTTTAAAGTGTTTACTATGTTCCGGGTACTAAGTACTGCAGATAGAAAAACAAGCAAGAAAGACAGTCCCTTCCCCTAAGGAACTCATATTCTAAACTTGACTGAGTGATATAGGAGCAAGGGGGAAGGGGGAGGGAAGGAAAAAAAGAAATTTACATGATAATTGTATTATATATTTAAAAGGAATAGCAAGTTGTACATAATAGATTTGCAGTTCCATGTGTAATCATTTTTTAATTATACTATGTTATGGAAATGCTTGTTTTATCCCAAAAATTAAAAATAAAACAATTTTTTTTTTAAAAAAAAAAGGATGGACATGAACTTGGAGTCAGGAGACCTTGGTTCAAGTCCTAACTACACCATTTTCTGTGCCCCTGGGCATGCCCAAACCTCTCTGGACCTCAGTTGCCCCATTTTCAAAATGAGGATGATCTCATGGACTTGTGGGAAGAGTACTTTGGAAACCTTATGGTAGTAGTTAAATGTGAGCTATTATGGTGTATAGCCAGCTCTCTGGGCACAATAATAAAGATGGGCATCTTGGAACAAGTCCCCCATGTCAACAGTAAGTGAAATAAACCTTCGGGGTTATGCCTGCAGAGATTCTTCCTAGGGGCTTTCCCCTAGGTCTTCTCCTTCCTGTGGGTCCACTCCTCGTATTTTCTTCTTTGCTGTGTGGTTTGACTCTTGTCACTGTCAACTGCATTTGGCTGAGTTATTTATAGCCTAAAGAAGATGAATGTAAGTGATAAACTCAAACTGGGTCAAAGTCCTCCTGGACTCTGTCTCCTTGTGGTTCAGTCTTTGCCACAGAAAAGGTTTTTGATCTGTTTACTCTGAGTTACTACAATGGAACAAAATGCCTTTTTCACCCCCATATTATCCCTGCTTCTGACTCACCTCCATGCTTTTTTTTCCTCAAAAAATGGAACTGCTGATGTTTCCTCCTCAAACATTGATCTCCATAAACTTCAACCCCATTGATCCCCATTCTTTATCTTTTTGCCTCTTGAATTTTCTCTCTTTAAAAATGAATTTAATAGTGACCAATAAACACAAACATTTCAACAGACAAAGAAGAACCAAAAAAAGAGGCTTGTATAATAATCTATGAACCTCTAATATGTGCAGGTTGTAGTGGTTTTTGTGTTCTCTTCTGAATTTAATTTTGTTTTCTTCATCCTGGCTTTTTCCACTGGTATCTGGCAAAAACAATTCTAATCTTACTTCCATGTGACAGGCTATTAGATATCACGGTAGGTAGACATTCTGTCATCCACACTTTGAAGAACTGTTCCTCCATACCTAAAATGCACCCATTCCTCACTTCCAAGTGTTAGAATAATTTTTGTTGTTGTTCATTCATTTTTCAGTTGTGTCTAACTCTTTGGGACCCCATTTGGAGTTTTCTTGGCAAAGATACTGGAGTGGTTTACCATTTCCTTCTCCAGCTCATTTTACAAATGAGGAAACTGAGGCAAACATGGTGAAGTGATTTGTCCAGAGTTACATAGCTTATAAGTGTCTCAGACCAGATTTGAACTCAGGAAGTCTTTACTCCAGGTCCAGTGCTCTGTGCACTATGGCGCCACCTAGCTGCCCTTAGAACCATTAGCATGTTTGCATTACTCTCTACCTGAGGTCTTTCCTGAACCTCCTAGTTGCTAATGGCCCCCACTTACCTTGAATTTACTTTGTATATATTTTGTATATATGCATGTTGTTTCCTCCAAAAGAATGTAAGCTCCTTGAGAGCAGGGACAATTTCTTTTTGTCTTTGTGGCACCAGCACCTTGCACTGTGCCTGGCATACAGTAAACGCTTATTGATTGACTAACTAATTTACATAATTCTTAGCTCTAACTTCAGAACTATGAAGTGTGAATTGTGTAGCTTCTAAAGTACACAATAAGAGAAAATTTAAAGAATAAATAAATAAATAAATGAAAGAATAAATAAATAAATGACAGAGTATAGGACAAAGTATAGTATGGTCTTACATAGATGCATATGAATGTATATGTGCATATATGTATATGATATCTGTGTATATGTATGTGTATGTAAGTGTATATATGTTTGTGTATATGTCTATATACGTGAATGTATATATATGTATGTGTATATGTATATATGTGTGTGTGTATATCTGCATTTAATTGTAGCCTTCTTGCAGGGGAAGGGAGGAAGTCAGGGAAGAAAAGAAAAAAGTAAAAAGTAAAAAAAAAATAAAACCTACAAGGAAGCAAACACAAATGGACAGCTCTGAACACAACATGTAGTATTTATTATATAGACTTTCTTGAAATGTAAATTTATTGCTTTATATTTTGGGTCCTCTCATGTTCTACTGTGCACATGGCAATTTTTTTCTTATTTTGTATTTATCTCTTTTTTCTTTTCTTATTTTGTATTTAAGTTTAAAATTTTTAAATTTACCAAAAAAGAAAGAATAAATGTATGAGAAAACACAGGGAAAAGAAAGAAAATCTAATAAAAAAAAATCTCCACTGCCTTCATGTGCAGTTTTTATGTTGAACTGACAGAAATGTGGAATACTGAATTTTTTGCTACCTCCTTCCTTCACATTAAGGGCTGTTTTGAGGACCCCAAGGGGTTATATAAGAAAAGTACTTTGCAAATTATAAAGCACTATATAAATGCCTATGTGATATATATAAAAGCACTATATAAATGTACTATATAAGGGTAGGTAGGTGATATGGTAGACAGAGTGCCAGGTCTAGAGTCGGGAAGACTCATCTTTGTAAGTTCAAATCTGGCTTCAGACACTTACTACCTGTGTGACCCTGGGCAAGTCCCTTAACCCTGTTTGCCTCAGTTTTCTCATTTGTAAAATGAATTGGAAAAGGAAATGGCAAACCACTCCAGTATCTTTGCCAAGAAGATCCCAAATGGGATCATGAAGAGTCAAACACAACTAAAACAACTCAACAATAATATATAAATGCCAACTAGTTGTAGCAATATAATATAATACATAGTGACTAAGATTTCTTCCAGTTCTAAAATTCTCTGAGTCTTCTGTAATTAGGAATAGGGCATGGAAATATGCTAGCAGATTTCTTTCTCTATGCCAAACGTGTCATTTTCATTGTTGTTGTTAAACCTTAGAGGCAGTAAGGCATTGTGGAAAAAGTGTTGGGCTTGCTTGAAATTAGAAAGACTTGGGTTTAAGTGCCGTCTCTGACATTTACTGGTATAAGTGTGATGTAAGGAAGCACCTCTGTCAATTTAAGCCATATAAAATAGAATGGGCTGTGTCAAGAAGCCATGGTTTCCCTCTTCCTTACTTCAGACCTGGATGACCATTGGTGGGGTATGTTGTAAAGGGATTTCTTGTTCATGGATGGGTTGGATTAGATGGTCACTGACAACCCTTCTAATCCTGGGGTTTTGTGATTTACCTGTGATTCATGAGAAGCATTGTTTCAAGATATTCAATCAAGTATTGATTCATTGGCAGGCACTACTATGCGCCTTATGAGGTGGAGGTAAGGAGGAGAGACAGTGAAAAAGGACAGGGACAAGAGATGAAGCGTCCTGTGTGAGGAACAGGAAGAAGGTCAGTTTGGCTGGATCAGAGAGTATCTGTCTATTGAGGCTCGAAAGCTAGACTGGGGCCAGCTTGGACAGGGCTTTAAAAGCTAGAACTTATATTTGATCCTAGAAGCAGCAGGAAGCTGCTGGAATTGATTGAGTAGAAGAATCACATGGTTAGACCCACATTTATGGAAAAATTAGCCGCAGTGGGGAGAAGGGACTAGAGTCAGAAGAGACTTCATGCAGGGGGACCAATTAGGAGACCATTGCAATCATCTAGGAGTGAAATGATAACAGCCTAAACTAAGGTGGCATCTGTGTATGTAGAGAGGGGATCCAATGTGAAAGGTGTTGTGAAGGTAAAAATGGCAAGATTTGGCAACTGATTGTCTATTTGGGATGAGGAAGAAAGGGTAGTCTAGGATGATGCTAAGGTTACCAGCCTGGGAGACTGGATGGAGGAGTGAAACATTTACAGAAATACAAAATCTACAGACATTTAGAAGAGGGGGAAAGATAACGAGTTCAGTTTTGGAGACATACATATTGACTTTAAGATGTCTTTGGGATATCTAGTCTGAAATGCCCAATAGGTAATTAGTGATGAGGGGCTGGAGCTCAGGGGAGAGACTGGAATGAAATATAGATGCCTGCAAATCATTTGCATAGAGATGACAATTGAACCCAAGGGAGCTAATGAGGTTACTAATATTAAGTTTTCATGCTCTAGGACAAAATTCACAAAAAATATCTCCAGTCTTGGTCCCCTGAGCCATATTTGGCTAGCCAGCCTTAACTATGGAGAACATTGGTGTTTAAAGCACAAATATAGTAACAACAATAATAACCCATTTCTATGGCACTTTTACCAGGAACTTTCCCCTCAGTCACCCTGCAGAGTAGGCAGGCTATAACTCTGGCACAGCTAAGGAGGGCATCTCACTGGGCTTTTCAGCATTTATGACAACCTTTGAAATGCTTTCCTGGTGTTTTACTCACAATTCTTCATGGTAAGTCCCAATTCTCCCCACCTCCTGGCCATCTCCTCATGATATTTCCTCTACTTGGATGGTCAATACCACTTCGTCCCCACCAGAATCTGGGACTCCTTCCCTGGGTTCCCTGGCTCCAATAAATGAACTTTTGCCTTATCTCACCAGGTCCCAGGCCTCCAAGCTGTGGACATCAGCATAATCCTTTCCAGAATTCTTCTCCATACTTTATGTGTTTATCTTCCCATTAGAATGTAAGCTTCTTGAGGGCAAGGATTCTCTTGCTTCCTTGTAATTTTATCCCCAGGGATAAACACAGTGTCTAGTTCATTTTTGTTGTAGATCAGTTGCTAAGTTGTGTTTGACCCTTCATGACCCCAGAGACCTGTCCATCCATGAGGTTTTCTTGGCAAGGATACTGGAATGGTTTGTCATTTCCTTCTCCGGTGAATTAAGGCAAATAGAAGTTAAGTGACTTACCCAGGGTCACACAGGTAGTGAGTGTCTGCAGCTGGATTTGAACTCAGTTCTTTCTGACTCCAGGCCCACTGTTCTATCCACTGAGCTACTTAGTTGCCTGGTTCATGTAAGAATTTAATAAATGCTTTCTCTGTCTCTTTCTGTCTTTGTGTCTGTCTGTCTCTGTCCATTTCTTTCTTTCTCTGTGTCTCTATCTTTCTGTTACTGTCTCTTTGTCCCTCTCTGTCTGTCTCTGTCCATTTCTTTCTTTCTCTGTGTCTCTATCTTTCTGTTACTGACTCTTTGTCCCTCTCTGTCTGTCTCTGTCTCTCTATTTCTATCTGTGTGTGTCTCCTTCCCTGTGTGTTTCTGGCCCTGGCCGCCTCTCTATCTCTTCAGCAGCAGTGAGCTAGTCACACTAACCTCTTTTCCAAGCAAATGGCATCTTCGAAACAGTTTCATAGACTACTGAAGAATACCACCTTCATTCCATGGAGGGATGTTTCATAATCTTCCCCTCGGGGCTTGGGAAATATGGCAGTAGAGTATCCATGTTTGGAAATCCTTAGCTTTCCCCAATACCTGGCTTCTCCATGACTCACAAGCTGAGCACAAGGCCTTGGGAGTCAACATCCCCTCCACAAATGCCCTGTGAGCCAAGGGAGGCCCAGACCCAGAGCTGGCCTGGAAGCTGCTGCCACCGCCTGTCTGAAGCCCTCTCTCTTCTGCAGCTCAGTTCAGAGCAGATTTTGTGTTACTGCAAAGAAGGCCTGGTGCTCTGTAACCTTAGCTTAGGAAACTGGAGGCCCACACCGAGGGCCGGCATTCATTATGGATGGACATGCCTGGTGTTTTTTAAACAAACCCTCAAGACTATATTGCATTTCACTGGAGGCCATTTCAGCTTTGACTGTAGCTTCGGAAACTGCCTTGCCCTCGTCACTGGAGAGAGGCCATGAATGTACGAGAAATGGGATGGGGTCCTGATTTCCTTACTAGGCCACAAGCTGCAAGCAAGTTTTTCCTCTGAGGGGACACTTCAGAGACTATTTTAATTCTGAAGTTCCTGTTCTCATTTCCCTTTCCCTACCCACCCATCCTAGGGTCTCCCAGTCCCCACCCTCCCCCAGACCAGAATGGTAACGCCTCTCCAGGGAGCTCATTATACCATCAGGGAGAAGCTGCAGGTTCGCACTGGCTAAGTACAAATTGGTTCTGTCTGGTTCAAAGCCACACATTGATTAAGTACCAGCAGACAGCCTATAGGACCCAACATGAGTGGACATCAAGGGTATGGTCCTTGCCCTCAAGGAGGATGTGATTAAAGGGGATAGGAGAGAACAGAAGAGACAGAGAAGACAGAGACAAAGGGAGAGACAGAGGAACAGAGACAGAGAAAGAGACAGAGAAACAGAGACAGACAGATACAGAGAGAGAAGGAGGAGGAGACAGAGAGACAGAGACAAAGAGGGATATGAGAGAGAGCTAGAGGGACAGAGTGAGAAAGAGAGACACAAGAGAGAAAGAGGTTCAAAGACAGAGAGAAAAGAGGAGAGAAAGGGACAGAAAGAGATAGAAATATGAGAGACAGAGGGACAGAGAGAGAGAGAGACACAAGAGAGAAAGAGAGACAGACAGAGAGAGGAGAGAAAGGGACAGAGAGAGAGACAGAGAGAAGGAGGAGGAAAGACAGAGAGAGACAGAAAGAGATAGAAATATGAGAAACAGATAGCGGGACAGAGACAGAAAGAGAGAAATACAAGAAAGAAAGAGACAGAGACAGAGAAAGACAAAGAGAGAAGAGAGAGGAGAGAGACAGAAATAGAGACAGAGAGAAAGAGATAGAGACAAAGAGAGATAGACAGACACAGAGAGAGACAGAGAGAGAAGGAGGAGGAAGAGAGAAGAGATAGAGAAAGAGATCGGGATACAAGAGAGATAGAGAGACAGAGACAGAGCAAGAGAGAGACAAGATAGAAAAAGGTTCAGAGAGAGAAAGACAGAGAGAGAAGAGAGAGGAGAGAAGAGAGAGAGACAGAGACATAAAGACAGAGAGAGAAACAGAGACAGAGAGAAAGAGATAGAGACACAGAGACAGACACAGAGAGAGACAGAGAGAGAAGGAGGAGGAGAGGAGAGACAGAAAGAGAAAGAGATCGAGATATAAGAGAGAGATAGAGGCACAGAGATAGAGCAAGAAAGAAAGACATGAGAGAAAGTGGTTCAGAGACAGAAAAAGACAGAGAGAAGAAAGAGGAGAGAAAGAGACAGAGAGACAGAGAGAGAGACAGAGAGACACAGAGAGAAAGAGATAGAGACAGATAGTTGTAGAAACACAGAAAGAGACAGAGATAAAGAGACACACAGACAAAGCTAGACAGAAACACCAAGACAGAGAGAATCATACTCAAAGGGAGAGACAAAAAGAAATAATTAGGGAGAGACGGAACTGATCAGGACACAGAAATGAAACTAAGGCTATGTTATTTATTCATTCAACATGTACTTATTGAACCCTAACTATGCTCAAAGTTTGGTACTAGGCATAGTGCCTGCTCTCTCACAGATTCTGTTCTCACAGGAGAAATAACCCTTCTACATGTGCCTTTGATAACAACCCCTTCTGTCTCCTCCAGAAGATCATAGTCACAGGAATTCCATTGCATCTTATGATCATAAATCACTTTTCTTTTTTTTTTTATGTGATTCTCACAACATCCTAAAAGGTACAAGTACATGAATTATTGTAATACAAGGGATAATGCAAAAGTGAAGTAAAAGGTACAAAGTGCTACAGAGGTTCAGAGGAGGGAGAGTATTTCCAACCACTGGGAATCAAAGAAGGCTTATGGGGCATATGGCATCAGTGTTGGTTTTTAAAGGTTGGGTAAAAAGTGAATAAATGAAGCTGGTTGGGTGAGGGAGGACGTGCCTCATTAGTTAGTAAAAGAGTGTGATGTAGCAAAAAGGCCACCGGATTTTGTAACTGAGACCTAGATTCTAGGTCTATCCCTGTTACTAATTCACTGTGTATGGCCATAATCGAGTGACTTAAACTCTCTGGGTCTCAGTTGCATCATCTGCTTAAAGGCGAGTTCAGATTAAGTAAGGATCTCAAGATCCTTCCAGCTCTAAATGCTGATTCTCTGAACCTCATGAATCTCACTGTTTTCATATGTAAAACGGAAATAATTCCTGCAACCCTATAGGGTTGTTATGTGGCTCAAATGAGACAATGTATGTAAAGTATTTTACTATCATTATTATCATTACTGCTAACATCAGACAATTCATTCTGGAGGGAGACACAGTGAGCTTAATCCTTACAAAATCCAGGAAAATTTGTACTGACGAGAAACCTTCTAAATATACTTAATGTGGGAAATTTTTTAAGCAAAGCTTAATTAACCCTTATTAGGTGAAGAGATATGGACTTGGAACCAGAGAAGCTGGGTTTGATTGTCTTATTCTACCCCTTACTGCCTATGTGCCTTCTGCCAACAGATCTTGTAACACAGAATTTTAGAAAGTTGCCCAGAGATTGAGAGTTAAATGAGGGGGCAGCTAGGTAGCACAGCGCATAGAGCACCAGCCCTAAAGTCAGGAGGACCTGAGTTCAAATCTGGTCTCAGACTAATCACTTCACACTTACTAGCTGTGTGACCCTAGGCAAGTCACTTAACCCCAATTGCTTAAAAAGGAAAAAAAAAAAAGAGAAGAAGAGAGTTAAATGACTTATCCAGGGTCACAATGCTAAAATACATCAGCCCCAGTCTTCTTGATTCTCCTTCCTTCCTTCCTTCCTTCCTTTCTTTCTTTCTTTCTTTCTTTCTTTCTTTCTTTCTTTCTTTCTTTCTTTCTTTCTTTCTTTCTTTCTTTCTTTTCTTTCTTTCTTTCTCTCTCAGGACTTTGAGGAATTCATGATAAGGGACTTCTATTATCAATGCAGGTCAGTATCTTCTCTGCAACTTAAAGCTTTATAGAGCAGCCTAGAGTTCTAATAGGCTAAGTGACTTGCACAGGGTTATACAGCCAGTATTTGTCAGAGTTAGGACTTGAACCCAGACCTTTCTGACTCTGAAGCCTGCCTTCTATCAACTAAAACAGACTGCCTCACTTGCCTCACTCATTATGGGCTTTTATCCTTTTCAGAGATAACTGTACTCTCTCAGTTGCACTACAGAACGTTTTAAGATTACTTACCTGGCGGTTTGTCACTACCCCCACTCCTCGTTAGGAAAATCACTTCAGAATGTTCAAAAGTGACTTCTGCTTTCTAACTGCCTTAGAATTAAAAGACAATGTTCTGCACAGAAGACAGCTTCACCCATGAAACCCGTGGTCCTCAAGGGGCAACTTGCATCTTTTTTTTTCCCTTTTCCCATCGTTCTCTTCATCTCAAATCCCCTTGACATCATACCCGACTCTTGCCTCCTCTCCCTAGTACTTGACAGAGAGGTGGCCCTACCCCTTACAAAGGCAAACCCTTCTACATGTGCCTTTGATACCAACCCCTCCTGTCTCCTCCAGAAGATCATAGACATAGGAATTCCATTGCATCTTATGATTATAAATCACTTTTCTTTTTTTTTTATGTGATTCTCACAACATCCTATAAGGTAGGCAGGACAAATATTCTTTTGGTTTGTTTGTTTTACATTTTTTCATTGTTGTTTAGGACTGATGATTCCATTGCAGTACAGACCCCCCTCTTTCAGCACAGAACTACACCTTCTCTGCTGCTTAGTCTTGAAATGTCCTCTGGGTCACTGGAAAGTTAACCAGTTTGCCCAGATCCATCCATATAGCCAGTATATAGTAGAGGGAAAACTTGAACCCAGGTCTTCTCGACTCTGAGGGGATTTCTAGATGAATTCACCAAAGTTCAGAAAAGTTGTAACTTCTCCAAGTTCACAGAGCTACCAGTGAAACCCAGTTGGATGGAGATGAGACCCAAACCTAGGTCTTCTGACTCCAAGTTCAGGGGTCCTTCCACTGTACTGTGCTCTTGAGCATAGAAAGCATTTCTCTTGGAGTGTACCATGAGCCATTAAATATAATGTGAATTAGGATGAAAGGCCAATAACCACTCATAAACCTAAGAAAAATCTTTCCATTTATCTACTACTCACAAAGGGCAGTTGGGTGGCACAGTGGAGAGTATTGAACCTGTGGTTGCAAAAACTTGAGTTCAAATCCCATCTCAGACACTAACTAGGACCCTAGGCAATTCACTTAACCTCTGTCTGCCCCGGTTTCCCTATCTGCAAAATTGAATAATAATAATAGTACACACCTCTTAGGGTTGTTGAGGATCAAATGAGATATTTATAAAGTGTTTTGCAAATCCTAAAGCACTATGTAAATGCTAACTATTATTATTTTTAAAAGATCTAAATCCAAAATTTTAAAATTTGCTACCAATACTGATATAGCTGCTACCCTCTAAGGACACCTGTTTTTGTTTTTGTTTTTCAGTTTTCCAAAGGCAACCATACGAACTTGGAGGGGACACTGACAGTGCAGAAAACTCATCATGTTAAGTAATAGAATCACAGAATTATGGAATCATAGAAACTAAGGGCTGAAAGGTATTCTCAGAATGTTGTTCTGTCTCCTAACATGCTTCACTTGAGTCACTTGGGCCAGATCTTACAGGTCTTTTTTTAAATGACCTCCAGGAAATATGGTACCACCACAACCCCCTTGGCAAACCAGCTTTAGCACTTAGCCACTCTACCCAGATCTTCACATCTAACTCAAATCCTTCCTGCTGCAGATCAGTGTGGAAGCTTCCACTCCTTAACCAGCAGCACGAACACCATGTTCTTGACAGAGGAAACAACACGAATTTTTGAAGTCTGGCCAGCCTAGTAAGAGAGCTGCATTTCTTTAACACTGAACAAAAAAAGCCTTCTCCTTGTTGACACAAAAAACAGCTATTAATTCCCATGTGTCTAAGGCTGAATCTATGCTGGGCACCTATCCCATTTTCTTCACTGTTTGATCTTTTTTTTTTTTCCTTCCTCCTTAAGAAAAAGAAAACACGTTGTACTTACAGGGCATCTATATTAGCCAAAGAGATTCGGTGTGTGATTCAAGTTCACGACGGCCAGTCATTCAAGGATTTGGACCTGGCTTCCATTTCAGCAAGCCAAACTTGGCTCGGAATCCATTCCTTATGTGGACATCTAAAACAATGACCACAAGACTTGGCTGTCCCCATCTAAAGTAGGCACAGACTGATAGACAACATTCTTATCAAAGCTTTCTGGATAATACCACCTACCACTGTTGCCCAGGCATGGTGAGTGGATTTGCAGGGCTTACTACAGGGTTCATTTCTAATGGAGTCTGCTTCCAGAAGCAACTAGAATTGACAGTGTTCCCCAAGAGATTACTTGGATCATATATACTTAAAATAGCCCAGTAGGACTGTTAACACAGCTGGGAGCTTTCCGTAAACAAGGTGGCTTCTCCATTGAAGCTGCTTCTTAAAGCCAAAATTGTAAAAAGAAGGAAGCAAAGGATCATGGATCAGGTAAATTATGTTGTAGGGATGTGTTGGCTTAAACCTAGCACTTCAATGTCAGAACTGTTTGGGGTTGGGGGGAGGGGCTTAGAAAGCTACAAGTGTAATGCTTCGATAATTTCAATGTGGATTATAATGGGAGACCATGGTACCAAGCCCTGTGATTTTTCACATTTCCAATTCCATTTATTTGTATCCCCACCTCTTTTTCATACAGCCTCATAAAAGGGAAGATAGAGAGGAGGAGAGAGGGAGACTGACAGACACAGAGAGACAGAAAGACAGAGAGAGAGAGAGAGAGAGCTATTCTGTTAGCACTCAGTGTCTTCTAAATCAGCAAGCTGAAGAAATATCCAACCCACATCCGTCTGCATGTTCAATCCCAGTTGTCTCCATGTCCCAGAAAAAGGTATTGAACATTCAACACAATGCTGATACCCCATATGGGAATTTTCTTGCATCCAGTCACTGAGTCAATTAGTCAACAATTATTTTATTTAGTGCCAGGCACTGTGCTAAGTGGTGGGGATACAAAGAAAGGCAACAACAGTCTTTGCCCTCAAGGAGCTTACATTCTAATGGAGGAGACAACATGTAAATAACTAGGTATATACAAGATCTGCACAGAGTAGACAGAAGGTAATCTGAGACCAGAAGTCAGTAATATCTTGGGGAACCAGCCCATCTCCCCCATTTTCTTAGTTAAAGCCTTCATTTCTTCTAGAATTTTATTGTTGTTGTTCAGTTGTTTCCTACTCTGCGTGACCCCATTTGGGGTTTTCTTGGCAAAGATCCTGGAGTGGTTTGCCATTTCCTTCTCCAGCTCATTTTACAGATGAAGAAATTAAGGCAAACAGGGTTGAGTGACTTTCCCAGGGTCAAACAGCTAGTAAGTGTCTGAGGGCAGATTTGAACTCAAGTCTTCCTGACTCCAGGCCTGGTACTCTAACCGCTGCACCTCCTAGTTTCCCTTTCGTCACCTACAAAAATCCTAATTAGTCTTCCTGCCTCAAGGCTTTCTTCCCCAATCTCTGTCCTCCTAATTATAGTCAGATAATCTTCCAAAAGTACTGCTGCGACTACTCCCTTACTCAAAAACCTGTCATGGCTCCCTGTTGCCTACTGAATCTTACGAGTTGGCATTTAGTGCCATCCACATCCTCTCTCCAGTCCACAGATTTAGAATAATCTCATGCTATTCCTTTTCAAGTACATTACATCCAGGCAAACAGCACTGCACTCCATCCCTTCTTCTCATCTTCCCCTCTACCACCTCTACCGTCGTGCTCATGTTGTCCCTCCCACGCCTGGCTGGAATGGCCCCTTTCTTTTCTCCTAGGTTGAAGTCTCCCTCCTCCTTCAATGCCCGACTCAGCTGTCTTTCTCCTCCACCTCCAAGGAGAAAGTGTTCTCCTCCTCTTCAAATTGCTCTTGTCCTTTGCCTGATGTTGGTAAGTGCTCTCCGCACTTAGCCCATCCTCTCTTTTCTCATATTTGTACTTGTCCTTCCTTTCCCTGCTACCCCGTTAGATCGTAGTTTCCTGGAGAGGAGGGTCCATAAACCATCTTTGGATCTCCAGTGTCTCACACTGGGGCACATTAAGTGCTTCAAAAATACCTGTGGAATTGAATTGAGTTGAATTGGGAATGCTTCTTAATCTGGAATCGTGAGGGGTCTGTGTCTATCACTCAAGATGAGTAGGCTGTGCTCTCCAAGGTCTGGCTTCTTAAAAATGTGCCCTATTATCAAATTGCTTACCATCTTAGAAACAGGGTGGTGAGGGAGGGAGATAAATCGGAATTAAAAATTAAAAAAAAAGAATGTTAAAAATTGTCTATACATTTAATCAGAAAAAATAAAATGCTATTTTAAAAAAAAAGGCGAAGCATAACAGAAATTTCAAATGCTATATTTAAAAATACATGTACTGTCATTTAATAAAAAATGCCCAGAAGGAAAAAAAAACGTGCTTAGTTTGTCCAGAGAGTCTGGCTTTGGGTAGGTCATTGGGGGTGGGAGTAGGCAGGAACTAAAAGGGTTTTTGAATCACCTGTGAACTTGTGTTATTCATGTTCCCCCTGGTCCCCATTCTCTCACTCTCTCTTTTTTTTTTTTAAGCAGTGGGGTTAAGTGACTTGCCCAGAGTCACACAGCTAGTAAGTGTTATGTGTCTGAGGTCGCATTTGAACTCAGGTCCTCCTGAATCCAGAGCCGGTGCTCTATACACTGTGCCACATAGCTGCCCCTCTGGTCCCCATCCTCAAAGGCACTTGAACCCAAGCAGTTCTTCCTCTAACTCACTTATTCTTTCCCTGGGAAACTCATATCCTATCTCAATTGTACTAGAAAGTCTAAGGATAGAAATGATATGGAAGGCAATGTTCTACAGGCTGCCAAGAAGCTCTCTGATGCTTAATATGAGCATATTGAATTAAATTAAAATGATTACCATTCATAGCAGCGGTGATATAGTCAGTGATAACGATAACATACTATGGCAGTAACCTGCTGGTTACCTAGCCTCTCTGCCTCAAGTCTCTCCCTACTCCAGTCCATCTTCTCCTCCGCTGTCCTAAAGCGGTATGACCATGTCGCCTTCTACTCAATAAATTCCAGTGGTTCCCTATTACTTCCAGGATCAAATATAAAATCCTGTTTGGCTTTTAAAAGTCCTTCCTAACTCAACCCCTTCCTACCTCTCCAGTCTGCTCATACTTCTCTTAGAGACATCTCCACCCCAAATGTTCACATGGACTATTTGTGCCTGACCAGTAGCAGGGCATTCCAAGCTCGTACTGGTCTGATCAGCCACAGCTGGACACACTGTACCTTGACTCCAACATAGTGATGTTATTTGGTCCTCTTCAAGAACAAAGGCAAAAACCAAACAACCAACCAACTTCTCTCATCTCCATGTACTCTACAATCCAGTGACTCCAGTCTTGCTATTCCTCATACAACACATCTCCTGACTCCATACATTTTCACTGACTGTCCCCAGGAGTGAGACATGACAGCTGGACAGCCCGAGTGCTTTGGAAATACTGAAAGACTTGGAGGAAGAAATCTGACGTGTTGAGTCTATCGGCTTTCAAGGATGTAGGGGAGGACATGCTCATCTTCCTTATCTCTGCCTCCTGGCTTCTTCAAATCTCAGCTAAAATCCCAACTTTTGCAAGCAGCTTTTAATGGTCTTCCTTAATGCTAGTATGTTCCCTCTAAGGACACCTTCCAGCTATCCTGTATATATCTTGTATGTACATAAAGGGGTGCATCTTCCATTCTCCATTAGAATGTGAACTCGTTATGAACAAAGACTGTTTTTCCCTTTCTTTGCACAGTGTCTGATATACATGAAACAAATAATTGTTGACTGACAGATATCTATTTCAAGATACAGTGGCACCCTATAGGGACCTTAAGAAAGTAAAAATACTAATTTTTTTTGAAACCTCAATATGGTCCCAGCAGCTGACACTGTCCTTTATGTGCTGCCAATCTTCCAGACCATCTTTTATTAATGCAGAAAGGTGGTTTGGCATAAGAGAGAAGGAATTGGACTTAGTAGCATCAGGAGGTCTGAGTTCAACTCTTGGCCTTGATACTTCCTAAACAATGGGGCTCTGGGTAAGCTGTTTTAGCTTTCGAGTACTTTTAAAACTTCAAAGCATAGTTGTATGCTTTGTAGTATTGTAATTGTAATATCATTAATATCATAACCATTATTTATAATAACAGGGGCAGCATAGTATACTGGAAAAAGCCCTAGACTGAGAATTGGAGGACCCACATTCAAATTCTGCCTGGCACTATATTTGGAACCTCAAAGAAGTTATCACCTCACTAGATGTCAGATTCCTCATCTGTAAAATGAGGTTGGGTTTTATGGCCTCTCAGGTGTTTTCCACCTCTAACTTTATGGCGCTATGATTATTATAACAACACTTCGGTCCTACTTTGGTGGATCTAAGGTCCTATCTTTCCACTGGCATCAATTCCAATCCATTCTCACCTTCCTCACTCTTTGTGATTCTTGACATGCCCTCCCATACATCTACCCAACACATTAGTCAATCTACCCAACACATCAGAGATCTTTTTCCACATTTTTCAGCATTTCCTGGGTACCAATTGCAGCACCTGGCCTCTCCAACCGCTAAGTCTCAGTCTCGCTGAATGACTGGCCTGCCTCCTTCTCTGATCAGCTATTTCCTTGATCATAACTTTCCTACCACTTCTTGCATATCAGTCATCATTAGGAATATGCCACTGCCTATTAGAGATATAGCAATGAGAACAATAAAATCCCATCTCCTGAATGAAGGCTTCTGGAATTTAGCAGAGAAGCATTGATTAGATTATTACAAAAACTAAATGAACCAGACAGCAAAAACTTGTTTATTGCCTGTCCTGTTTCATGAGAATGTTTGCACACTTTCCTATCTCAACGAGAGCTAACATTTATACAGCACTTTGGGGTTTGCAAACCTATTATACATAGGGACACTTGAACTGAGGTGGGGGTGGGGGTCTGGATTTGAAAGTGAGTCAAGGCCAGCAGTCTGAATAGCTGATGACAATCTTAGGGTAGATAAGATATACGGGATGAAGATTAGCAAGGTGGAAGAGATTGGGCAGGACACAGGCTGGTCCCAGGACATCCCGGGAAGTTACTTTTTTGGAATATATTCCAAATATCAGTTTTTTTTCTCTTATCACTTGCAAAGTGTAGAGTACAAAGGAAAAATTCTGGTCAAGTTGCACTTGACCAGCCTAAGTTCAATGTAAGTTGGACTCTAAGGAAGTCTCCACTAGATCATAAACATTTGATACATCAAGGTTACTGCTGACTGTCCCCTCACCATTGTCAACCTCACCCCACCTATCCAATATACCTCTGCCAGTATAAAATTTCTGGATGTAAAAGGTAAGTTTTCCTTCTGCCACTTGGGAAAACAGTCAGCAAATTCAACCATCTTGTTGTATTGCAAGGTTATAATAGGAACTGAGCTCCTCTAATTCCACTGCCAAAGAGAAAAGCACAAAGTAACAAGGATAGAGATGTCATGGGGAACAGGGAATGTAGGCAAGGAGGGCAGCCGTTGTATGCTGTAATGGCTAACTCCATTAACTACTAGGTTAGTATATGGTATCATATGACACCATATGTATAACAGGTGATTATTCATGTCTTGCATTTGGCTTGTTTCTACTTACCAATGATTAGCTTTGCTGCTACAGCTCCCTCCCAGAGATAAGTCACATCCTTCCTGTCACAAATTCCTTCTAGCCCCTTCCCTTGAGGTAATTTGCTTGACTGTTCAGGTGATGTTGCAAGGGAACTGTCCGTATCTCCTTCGTCCCCCCAAAGGCCCGAGTGACTCAGAACGTGGGTCGAGGGGGCTGACTGCCATTGGTGCATCTGAAATTGTTTTATCTTTTAAAATAAAATTGACACATTTAATTTTTACATCATAGACATTTCCAAAGATATTGCTCCCCTCTCCCCTTGTTTTACTAGTGGGGCTCACCATCTCTCTAGAATTGGGAATCTGGGATACTCCTGACTCACGATTGGCTGGGCCGTCAGCTTAGGATCTGCTGAAGCTGCATCCACTAGTGACTGCTGAGTGACGACCGTGCCTACAGACCCTTTAATAGACCTTGATTCGCCCCGGAGCTATGCTTCTCATGAGCCTGAGCACTGTCCTTCAGCCCACTGTGTCTCTGAGTTTCTGTCTGGTTCTTCTCTTCAATACGCTGCAGCCTGAGGAAATGGTCTATTATGATACAATCTACCACATTTAACACAGTGAAAGCTTAATTCAAAGTATTTGTCCTTTCTAGAAGACAAGGACATGACAACCCACAAAGACCCTGCCTAGTCATTCTCAGTTATGCTTTAATTCAGTATTTTCTCGTTTTCCCCATGCCTCTTTTTAAAAAACAGAATTTCTTAGGGATTTCATAGTTTATACTCATTACTTTTTAAAACAACACCAGAGAATATCCTAGCCCTCCAAACAATACAAGGTATATTTCCTTGTCCCATTTCTCTGAAACCACCAAAAATAGTGTGAGTGCTAGGTTCTCACCTAATTTGAGCCTTGGTATTTTTAGCTATGATCCAGAAATCAGTTTTTAAAACTTTCCCCAATCTGGAAATAAGAAGCAAAGAACTTGCAGCCCTATAAAGGACAGATGACTTGTAGTCAGTACTTTTCCCTTTCCTCCCATCATAGTATCATCTCAGGGCGTTCCTGATAGAATAACGCAACACCAACTGAAAACACATTATGCTTTTAAAAATTTTATTCAAAGAATACATTTCCATTTTTCTCCACTAATACTTAACATCAACACACTCTTCTGTAAACAATGCTGACTGATAATTGTTGGTGTCTTCATTTATTTAGTTATTTATCCAGTTATTTAGTGTCTCCATTTGTAAGGAGACACTAAGTAACTAAGAGACTTGCTTCCCCAAGGCCACCAAAGATGCAGAGCAGAGCTCTCACAGTAAAACTGAGATGCAAAAGAGCCAGAGACTCCTTTGACTTCGAATTAAAAAAAATATCAAAGATGGGTCATGCTGTATTTCTCTATTACAGGTTAGGTCAGGGGGCAGTGCCTGATAATTGTCTCATGCTGGATCCAGACAAAGGCTGAGTAAAATTTTTAAAGGATTCTCAGTTGGCTGTTGTCACCATGCCACCTTCTAAAGGCAACAACACACTTGTCCTTTAGTTGAGTTAACTAAAAAGAAGGCACTACAGAGAAAAAATGTATCACAAATGTCCCTTAGTTTTTTAGCAAAAATGAATTACTGATCTGAGGATGAGGGGGTGGAAAGGAGGAAAGAGAATACCTCTGGTCGCCTCTTTCAAAAAATTATTTATTAATCAGTCTCTCACACTATCTCTTAACCTGTTATTGAGCAAATAAAAAAAATAAAGCCCTCAATATATAACTGCAAAGTCCAGGAAAACGAATTCCCACGTTGGCTGTGTCAGATAGGCTCTACTTGTTTCTGAATTGAGAGTTTATCACCTTTCTGTCAGGTCAATGACAGATTTCATCTTCATTCTTTTGGAGTTTATCATTGCATCGATGAGTTCTAAAGCCTTTCAGAGTTGTTTTTCTCCATCATGTTGTTATCATCATTAAATTGCTCTCCCAGTTCGGCTCAACGTGTCCTGCATCAGTTCATAGAGGTCTTTCCAGCTTCTTAAATTATCCATTTTATCATTTTTATGGCATATTAATATTCTATCACATTCACATATCACTATTTGTTTATAAAGTAGAACTTGTTCCCCAATTAGATACCTCCTTAGTTTCCAATTTTTGGTTACCATGAGAAGAGCTGCTATATATACTTTTTTTTTTTTACTTTATTTTTCTTGGGTTTTTATTTTGGTCTGTTTTCTTTTACAACATGACTAATATGGAAATGTTTTGCATGACTACACATGTATAACCTATATCCAATTGCTTGACTTCTCCATGAGGGGAGTGAGGAAGGAGAGAATTTGGAACTTAATTTTAAAAATGAATGTTGAAAATTGTTTTTACATGTAATTGGGGGAAAATAAAACACTAAATTAAATTTAAAAAGAAAGGAGCTGCTACAAATGATTTTGTAAATATAGATCTTTTTTCTTTCTTTGATTTCTTTAGGGTATAGGCCTAGAAGTGGTTGACATAAAGTCAGAATATGCACAATTTAGTGACTCTTTGGGAACAGTTAAAAATTGTTTCCCAAAATTGCTAGACCAACTCATGGTTCCACTAACAGTGTACTTACATACCTGTTTTCCCACAACCCCTCCAACATTTGTCAATTTCTTTTTTTTTTAAATCATCTTTGATAGGTATGAGCTGGAACTTCAAGTGTATTCATTTGCATTTACCTAATTATTAGTGATTTGGAGTATTTTTCATGATTGTTGATAGCTTGGATTTCTTCCTTCGAAAAATGCCTGTAGACATCTTTTGATCATTTATCATTGATCTCCAGTATGACCATAATGGAGAATGGATCTTAAGTCTTATAAATCTGAACCAATTCCTTACATATCTTAGATATGAGACTTTTATTTAAAAATGTGCTGCAAAATTTTTTCCCAGTTACCTGTTTCCATTCTAATTTTTACTACTTTAGATTTGTTTGTATAAAACTTAAAATTTTTCATTTTATCTTGTTTGAGCCTATTACTTGTTCAGTCAGGAACTCTTCCCTATCTACAGAACTAAAATGTAATTTCCCCTTTGTTCCTCCCATTTGTTTATTATGTGAATTTTTGTGTTTAGTTCATATATACATTTGGAGCTTATCTTGGTGTATGATATAAGGTGTTTTGGCCAGATTGCCATCCAGTTTCCCAGTAGTTTTTTGTCAAATAATGAAATCTCCCTGCAGGAAACAGAGTTTATTAAAAAAAACTATGTTACTGTTACATTATGTTACTGTGTTTGTTTGCTCTGTATATTGTATACCTAATAAGTTCCAGTAATAGAGCTTTTTTTTTCAAACCATTACCAGATGATTACTTCTTTTTAGTATAATTTGAGATCTGTTACTGACAGATCTTCTTTCCCACTTTTAATTTTCATCATTACCTTTTCCTCCACATGAATTTCACTACCTTTTTGAGTTTGGTACAACACTGAATAAGTGAAATGATTTAGATAATATGGTCATTTTTATTATATTGGCTCAACCTATCCAAGAACAATTAATGCTTCTCCAATTACTCAGGTCTAAATTTCTGCAGTTATACTGAATAATGAATCTTAGTAGATATACTTCCAAATATTGTACAGCCTCTGCAATTACTCTGAATGGAATTTCTTTTTCCACATTTTATTAGTTATATATAGGAATCTGATGATTTGTGTGTTTAGTTTATACCCTGTAATTTTGCTGAAGTTATTAGTTACTTCAATTATTTTTAGTTGACCCTCCAGTCAAGGTTCTCTAAGTATGTTATCAAATGACCTTTAAAAAGCAGCATTTTTTTCATTGTTTATTCCTTCATCTCTTTTTTTCTTATTATAGAAGCTAGCATTTTTAGCCCTATGTTAATAACAGCGGCAATGATAGGCATCTTCATCTTACCTCTGAATCTATTGGGAAGGTCTTTAACTTTTTTCCATTATATGTAATATTTCTTCTTAGGTTTAAACAAACACTATTTCATATATTAAGGAAAAATTATAAAAATAAATGTTTAATGTCTAGTTTAATTTATCAATTCAATGGTATTTTTGCTTTCAATTTTATTAATCTTTTTAATTTTCAGAACTTTAACTTTGTTACTTAGTTAAGGACTTTTGATTTGTTGCTATTCAAGTTTTTTAAAATTCCATGTCCAATTCATTGATTTATCTTTTATTGATAAAATTGCTTACAAATGAAATTTTGCCTTCAACTGTTTTAACTATTTCATTTTGTCATTTTATTTGATTAAATTTTCTATTGTTTCTGTAATTTGTTCGACCCCCCAGTTCTTTAGAATTTTATCTAATTTCTTTTTAATTTGTGACTTAAGGGCCCTTTATTTAATATAATTTTTATTGCATTAAAATCAGTGAAAGATGTGCTTAGTAGTTCTGCTTTTCTACATTTTTTGGTGTGATCTTAATGCTTCAACACATGGTCAATTTTTGGAAAGTTTCCACATACATGCGACAGGCATTCTTTTTTATTATCATTCAATAATAGCCAGCAACCAACCTCTAATTTTTCTAAAGTTCTATTCAGGTTCTTAACTTTTTTCTTTTTCGCCTTCTGGTTAGATTTGTCTGGGTCTGGAAGAGGTACATTAAAATCCCCCATTATTATAGTTTTACCATCTATTTCTCTATGGCAGTGCACATATGCATATGACAGAAAGTACACATATATGTTAAGTATTAATACTGAAATCACAAACCATGTTGCCTTTAAGCACAACGTAATTTCCCTGTTTATTTCTTTTTAATCTTATCTGTATTTACTGTCGCTTTATCTGAAATCATAGTAGCTACCCTTTCTGTGAGTTTAGTTGAAGCATAATAAATTTTGCTCATGCTTCTCATTTTAACTCTATATTAATCTTTGTGTTTCAAGTATGTTTCTTGTAAACATCACATTGTTAGATTTTGCTTTGTAGTCGGCTTTCCTCTTATATTTTATGGGTGAGTTTATCCCATTCACATTTATAGATATGACTGCTAATCATTTTATTTCCCTCTATTCTGTTCTCTTGTACTTCTTTTTGTGACCAGTTGGAATTACAATTCCTAGAAGACCAGGCTACTGGGACTTAGATCTTTCCTCGTGCACAGGGAAATTCAATCTGAATATTCAGTTAAAGACTAGAGAATTAAACATAATAATAAAGATAAAGTCTGACAAGGAAGATCACAGCAGGGGTACCCGAGGGGCCTCCCTAACTCCTGGGAGGTGTTCCTCTCTCAATGCGAAGGCTGAATTGGCTCTTTTTGGCTGGCCCTTCACACTACTGACTCTTGTCTAGTGTACTATAGCACACTAAGACCCTCAGATTTTTTTCAGAACTGCTATCTAATCATTCCTCCCCCATTTTGTATTTGTAAAGTTGATTATATAAATATTTATATAATGTTACATTTATCCCTACTCAATTCCATCTTATTTGTTAAATTCACCCCAATTCTCTGGACTAACTCTGTCATCTGGTGTATTAGTTATCCTTCACAGCTCTGTGTGATCTACAAATTTGATGAGCACACCATCTATGTCTTTATCTGAGTCACTGCTTTTTATAAGATTACAGGATCATAGATTTAGTGTGGGAAGGCACCCTGGATTCATTCTAGTTCAGTCCCCTTATTTTATAGATGAGGAACTACAGCCCAGATATATTAAGCAATTTGTCCAAGGATAGTTGAGGTGTAAGTAGCAGTGTGGATTTGAACCTGTCCTCAGGCTTCAAATCAAGTACAACGTTCTTTCTACTTGCTGTTTCTCTATCATTCAGTACCTCTTCTATTCAGAGCCAAACTCCTAGAAAAGATTATTTATAGTCACTGCTTTCATTTCAGAGGCATTTAGATGGTGGTCCAGAGGAACACTGGACCTGGAGTCAGAAAGGCTTGCATTCAAATCCAGCCTCAGACACTCACTAGCTGTACAATGCTGACAAAATCACTTTGTCTGCCTCAGTTTCCTCACCTGTAAAATGGGGTAATAATAGCACCTACCTGTCAAGGTTGTTGGAAAGATGAAATAAGATATTTGTAAAGTGCTCTGTAAACCTCACAATGCCATATGAATGCTCGCTATTATTATTCTTATTAAAGTGTGTTTCAAACCTCAAAGTGCTACGTAAATGTTAGCTATTATCATTACTGTTAAAGCACTTTGCAAACCTAACAGCTAATAATAAAAATGAAAGCTAACATTTACATAATACCTACTATGTGCTAAGCATTTTACAATTATTATCTCATTTGCTCCTCACAGTCCTGGGAGGTAGGTGCTATTATGATCACCCTCATTTTACAGATGTAGAAACTGAGGCAAATAGGTTATATGACTTGCTCAGGGTCACACAGCTAACACATGTCTGAGGCCACATTTGAAGCACTTGGACTCTGTCAAACAGTTACCAGCTAATTGGTTAAAAATTCTGGTAGAATAAAACCATTGCATAAGACAACATGAAACCAGACACAGCAAAGCCCCCCAACGCTAAAAATGGAACACTAAATGGAGCTGGCATGACAAAGCCCTTAACCACTACAGCTGAAAGTTCAGGACTTCTTTCAAGAAAGAATTTTAAATCCTCTTTGTTGTTATTGTTGAGTTCTGTCTAACTCTTTGTGACCCCATTTGGGGTCTTCTTGGCAGAGACACTAGACTGGTTTGCTATTTCCTTCTCCAGCTCATTTTACAAATGAGGAAACTGAGGCAAAGAGGGTTAAGTGACTAGCCCAGGGTCACACAGCTGGGAAGTGTCTGAGGCCAGATTTGAACACTGGAAGATGAGTCTTTCTGACTCCAGGCCTGGCACTCTATCCACTATGCCACATGGATGCCCTTAAATCCTTTTAGTGGAAAACAAACCCTAGAGGTCAGGACTAGGAAAAAAGAATTGGAATATAAGAAAATCAAAGATGAGACACTAAACTGAAGGTCTGACTCCAGAGTAGAAGAAATGCTGATATCAAACATTCCAAGTGCTGGAGATGAGGGATACTCATGTTGGGATGTCAGGAGATAGGTTGTAGAAATCCCTATAGAACCCACCAAAGGAACTCAAGAAAAGATACTTGTTTTCTTCCATGCACAAAAAGGCTGAGACGAAGCAAAATGTAGAGGCTCAACAAGAGATGTTTACTTGATGCCTTTCTGAGAAGACCCAAAAAGTGTCTCTGACATCCACACAAAATGTATTTATAGGATGCAGTGCACTCTGGGGTGCAGCATATGGTGGGCACAATAAAGAACACAATAGGATTTCATTCTTGATCCTGAAATTCCAGACTGGTAAGCCTCTTTCAGAGAGGCCCAGCACCACAACAATAGAAAATGCAGCATGTTTAAACACTGTATTTATTCACATTATTTGCATTTCCCTCTCTCAATCTTAAAGAACAAAAAGATCTTTTTTTTTCTTAGCAAATTTCCTCCAACCATACTTGTAATTGAGAGTAATATTGAACATATTAAATGAACTGTCCTGGTCAGATCACATCTAGGATACAGGATTTAATTATGGATGTCATATTTTAGAAAAGATGCCAGAGCACAGATTTAAAGTTGGAATAGATCTGACACTGTACTTTAAGAAAATCAAATCACATAGAAAGTGAAGAGATGAAAAAGAGGGCTGGTGGTAAGGCAGACGGTGAGAGGAAGTCGATGGACGTCCATTGATAAGCATTTATTAAGTTTCTACTGTGTTCCAAGCACTGTGCTAAATGCTGGGGATAGAAAAAGAGATAAAGGATAGTTCTTGTCCTCAAGGGGCTTATAATCTAGAGCTAGGAAGTGTGGTCTGGTCTTGGCCAGTGGGTTAGGTGAGCTTAGACTCACTCACCCCTCAGAACATCTGAACCCAGCAGAGTTCCAAAACTGGGTCCAGTAACCATTTCAGGCATAGCATCTGGAGGGCTGGCCTGAAGGGTGTTGTAATAGGTAAGGAGAGCGAGGGAAGCAACAGGACAGAAGGAAAGATGTCAGAACAGATGGATGCAACACTCTGCCTGTTTTCTATCCCCCACAACAGCAATGCATGCCCTCTTCACCTCCAACTCTTCAAAGTTCAGCTTAAACACCATTATGCTAAATGGAGCCTTTTTAAAACCCCCTCAAGCTGCTACTGCTTTCCCCCTAAATTGCTTTGTAATTATACTGTACATACTTCTGCGTACGTATGTTGTCTCCCTCTAGAGAACAGAAGCTCCTTTGTAGGGCATGTTTCACTTTAGTCCTTGCATCCCCAGGACCTAACACACAGTAGGTGCTTAAAAAAAAAAAGAAAGTAAAGCTTGCTTATTCATTATGTATGCCTGTCACCCTTTAGCAATGCCACAGGGATAGGCTCTGCTTATCTCTCGACTCTCAACATCATTATCACTGTTTTGAAGAAGGTTCACCAAAGCAGCGATCCAAACATCTCACCTCAATGCTATCCACCATTAACTAAGAAGATCTGAGAGCCAAGATTCTTTCAATTAGCTGATGCAAAATATGGTCAACACTTAAATCCCAAAAACATAATGGTTTGGTATGAGGATCAAATGAGATGGTAAGCGTAAAGTGCTTAGCACAGTGTCCGGTACATAATAAGCACTGTATAAATGTTAGTTAATATTATTATTATTAATGGTTCGAGAGCATACTGTTCATAAAGCAATCACAGTGAATGAGAAGGTAAGAACAGGGATCTATGTGCATCTTAAATAACACAAAATTAAATTAACACTATGGTGGCAATAGGGTGTGTTTCAGGTCACTTACCTACAGAATGAGATAAATGTGAATATATTCCACCTGAATACCTTCAAGTGTTGATCAGTATTTGCTTGCATCTAATTTCAATCTTAGGCTGAAATTTTCCTGCGGTGTTAGTCAATGCAGTAAATTTCACCTTTGAGAAAACCTCTAATGCAAAGCTACTGGAGTCAAGGCTGGGGAATCCTTTAGAGTGTGAATGAATCAATCAACAAGCATTTATTAAGATGTGATGTGCTGGACATCGTGAGAGTTGCTTGGGATAGAAAGGCAAAATAAAAGCCCCTGACCTCAAGGAGCTTACATTCGAGTGGAAGAGACAAAATGTATAAGCACACATAGAAAACACATATAGAGCAGATACAAAACAACCTATGGGGAAAAGCTTCACGTAGAAGTTGGTTTTTGAGCCGAGTCTTAAAAAAGTCCAAGGATTCCAAGATGGGGGAAGAGAACATTTCAAGCTTAAGAGACAGCCAGCGCAAAGACACAGGAAGAGAAGATGGTGTTGTGCTCAAGGAACCACGAGAAGGCCACTGGTGCTTGACTCCAGAGTGTAGGGAAGAGCATGAAATATAAGAAGAATGGAAGGTAGGAAGGGGCCAGGTCAAAGCACTCTGAAGGGCTTTCAGAGCCAAAGAGAGGATTGTATAGTTGATCCTGGAAATGACAGGGAACGACTGGAGTTCACTGGTGGACAGCGAGGTCAGAAGATCTGTGCTTTAAGATTACACTGAAAACTGAGTGGAGGATAGAATTGGGGCAGAAGACCTATGGCAACAGTCCAAGTATGAGATGATGAGGGCACATACCAGATTGGGGAAGTGTCAGAGGAGAAAGGGCACTTATACAAGAGATGCCGTTAAGGTAAAATTGAGAGATGTTGTGAAGGCAGAATCGACAGGGCCTGGCAACAGATTGGTAATGGAAGATAAAGGAGAGTAAGGAGTCAAGGATGACACCTAGGTTGTAAGCCTGGATGACAGAGAGGATGGTGATAGCCTCAACGGTAAAACAGAAGTTAGGAAGAGTGGAGGGCTTGGGAAGAAAGGTACTGAGTTCTGTTTTGGACAGTTGAGTTTAAAATGACAAGAGGAAATCTCGTCCTCTAAGAGGACATAATGAACATACGGACATAAGAGATGTCCAATAGACCCCTGGCGAAGCAAGATTAGAGGTCAGGATGAAGGGTAAGTCTAGATAAACAGATCAAAGAATCATTGGCATGGAGATGATAGCTACCTCTACGGGACCTAATGAGATCAACAAGTGAAATACTATAGAAGGAGAAGAGAAGCAATCCCAGGCCAGAGCCTTGGGTGCCACTCATGGTTAGAGATGACCTAGATGAAGATACAGACAAGGAGTGGTAAGACAGAGAGAACAGTGTCGCCAAAACCTAGAAAAACAAGAGCATCAAGGAAAAGTGGATGATTGATAGTATCCAAGACTGTAGGTAAGGCCAAGAAAGATGAGGACTGAAAAAAAACCAGGAGAAGTGCAACAGATTGATTTTCTGAAACCCAGCCCTTTCTAATCTTACTAAAGTACAAAGCCATATATAATGAGTAAATGTGATACAAAATGAAAAGGACACACAAACAAAAATTCCTGTAATTTTTAAGAGGCAAGAGACCTCAATGGCTTTATTCAGAAAAGACTTATTTGTTAAAAATAAGGATAAAATTATTATCTTTATGATGATCTAACTGAAACTTAAGACCTAGCCGTACATAACTTCACCAACACTGCTTTTGCTATTAAATGAGTTGAACCTCATTGAATATTAGATTTTACATGCTTTTTCACTAGAAAAAAACAATGGTCCAAATTTGAACTATAGCAAAGGACACTTGAGTTGAATCTACAGTATAAATTGAGAGCATGTCTACACAAGCGTTTCCAAAGTGCAACATCTGGTTGCGCACAGCTAGATTTGAACATATGTCCTTGGGACTAAAAGAGGTAAATTTGAAGACCCTTTTAACAGTCCTCATTTAATTGCATTATTTCTTTTCCTTCTCCCTCATCAAAAGCCAAATCACTTTGTTCCTTCATTGTGCAAATAAGTTATAAAAGTTACAGTTTTCCTTCCTCCCCATCCCCTGCCTCTTAGTCTCTGCTTAACTGAATTATACATTTTAAACTCCAGTCCCACGATCTCACCTGTGGGATGCCTCTGAACTTCCCTGGGCATCAAAAGTAAAAACAGAAAAAGCAATTCTGCCAGCAAACCTTGTGCACAATGCCAACAGTGCAAGCACAGACCCAAGAGTCTAAGGGCATCTCCAATGAAATGCTCTGAGAGTGTGAGATCACATCTTACATAAGATTTATCAGCTAGAGTAAAAGTTCTCCCTTCTGTCAGGACGTCCTTGCAGGGCTGGCCTCCAAGATGCCACCAGACATCCGGACAGATGCGTTCACGATTCTGAAACTTCAGACACCCGGCCATTCTCAGTTTGTCCTAATGGTAGCTCTGCCTTGGAGTTGAGTCCAAAAAATTCATTTTGGATGATGTATCTAACACACTGCAAAATCACATTTCTTTCATGTCTTATGTCCTGGGCTAAAAGCTGAAAAGAAAAAAAAGATAAGCCAGTGAATTAAAGATAAATGAAAGATGGTCCGCTACAGGCAGTATCCCCAAATCCCTATAGAAGAGAATAAGTCACGTATATATAGAGGGCTACGAATATATGAACTACAAGTAGGTTCTTGGAAAACAAACCTAAGCATATTACAGATTAATTTATTCATTTAAACCTGAAATAGATGTTATTTTGGAGTATTACTATTAAATGAGTTTTTTTTAACAGAAAGGGAAGCAGCACATCATGGATGTCAAGCCATCTGAATGGCCTTTGGGATATCTGTCCCAAGGGAAGGACATAGTGATCTGTCACTTTTAGCCACAGCATAGAACTTAAGAGGACCAGATAGCCACCTCCTAGAATTTGGCATGAATACCTAATTTGAGGAGATGAGAACTGTAGTTTTATGGAGACCCCTCACTTTGTACCCTATGGCTCCACTCCAACAGAAAGAATCTGTGAGTGATCTGTGAATGGGTCCTATCAGTATGAGGTTCTCAGGGAGGATAGTATAGAAACATAAAATTAGTCAATAGAGACTGAGTTCACTTGAGACTCACTCGCCATGGCACAGAACTCATCCCTCTGAATCCATCAATGTTTAAAAAAAAAAAAACTCTGACTAGGCAGGAAGTAGAACCCCTCGCTCTGCTATCAAATTACTCCAGCCCTCTGTGAGGGCTCCCCCAGGTTCGGGGAGCTCTTAGCACTGCCTTGAGTCTGCAAACTTGGAAGAAGGGGCTAGAAAAATGAGAAAATGAGAGGGAGAGGGAGAAGAAAAATCAAGAAATCAGTCCTCTCTGAAGAGGGCAATTAAAAATCCAAATGCAGAAATAGAATGAAGATGGGTGTTTACCTTTGTAGACCTCTGAAAAACTAGACAGAAACCCACTTTTAGAAAACTGGCACTATCACTGCTATTAACCTGGGATTGTCACTGGAGAGGTAGAGAATCCCTGGGGTTCAAGAAGCACTAAGTGCCTCCAGCAGGCAGATGAAATGCCATTTTGAGGAGGGGCAATGGCTCTATCAAATCTTATTTCTGATGCTAAATAAAAGCAAGGAGACAAGGTAATGATCTTTTAGTGGCAAAAAACAGGGATTTAACTTATTCACCCCGGAGTTTTATGCTGCAGTGTTTAAAATTATAAAGCAGCCAGAAATACAGGGCATTTTGTTCTACTTTCATATAACCAAATTACATCTAAATACATATTAACTGCATGTGGTGGTCAGGGACATTTTAGCATTGGTAAAAGAGATTAATTGCCAAAGGAAACTCAAGATTTTTCATAAACCATCAAATGAAGAAAGCTAAGGAAGAAAAGCATTTATACAGCAACTACTACGGGCCAGAATCTGTGCTAAGTCCTTTTACAAATATTATCACATCTGATCCTCAAAACAACCCTGGGAGGTAGGTGCTTTATTATTTATTATTATCCCCATTTCATAGAAGAGGAAATGGAGGCAGATAGTGGTTAAGTGGCTTGCCCAATGTCATGCAGCTATTAAGTATCTGAGGTCAAATTTGAACTCGGGTCTTCCTGACTCCTGGCCCAATGCTCCACCCACGGTATCACTAGCTGCCCCAAATGACAGCTTTTCAGTTTTATGGCAGAGATCTGGAAATGCCTCCCGCCCTCCTCAAGCTGGGGAGACTTTGTTCTTTTTAATCAACAGGCAGACAGTTGTTGAATCAAAGGAGACACTGCGTTTCTCCAATTTCTGAAGAATGTAATTTTATGAAGACTTTGATGCCAAGCTAGAGACTGTTCCCCAACAACAGACGTGGCCAGAACAGGGCACCCAGACAGAAGAAGGGCAGAAAGGACCCAGGGCTGGTAGAGGGGACAGGGATGCATCTGAAAATGGCCTTCAAAGAAGACAAATTATAATGGCCAAGGGGAGTTTTAGTGATTTTCTTTCTGTAGCATAGCTGTGGCTTTGTGGTGATGGTGGTTGCCAGAATGTGGTAATGATCACTCTTCTATCTTACATCTGTTTAAGAATATGTGTCTTCTTTTTAACCGTATCAATGCCTCAGTGAAATCTCAAATATTAAAAATCAATCTCAATTTATATTTCCCTCCCACCTTGTCATGTCTATACTCTCATGTTGCTGTCAGGCTTAGTTTAACTGTGATTTATTTATCAACTGTAAAAAAAAAAAAAGTCAAGCCTGTCATCCTTATGGCAGACCATGTAGAGAAATCACTTACCATCTCTAGGAGCTGTGGACGTCTTTTCTGTGGTTCAGATACTGGCTTCTTTCTGTAGAGATTTCTCCTGTACCTACAATTTTTTCTCATCCAATTTTTCCGTAAGCTCTTAGTTTTAGCCACAGGAGAGTTTCTTTCCTGTTTCTCGATATCCTGACTTTGATTCTGAGAGACAACGTTGAGGATGACCTGTTTTTCTGTTGGGGATTCTGCTTCTGTCTTGATAGGAGTTTCTAAAACAAACAGAGCAAAACAAAACTGCAAAAACTCAAAAAAAAAAGACTAGGTTCTAGGCTCAATGTTATGAGAATTTCTTAGTAATTTCAAAAAATCAACTGCTGTGAATGAATTTTACAAGGCTCTTAAACTGTTCTCTAATTAAGGTCTGTGATGGATGAATAGATGGAAGAAAACAAAGGAAGGAAAGAAGCATTTATCAAGCACCTACTATGTGCCAGGCACTGTGTTAAGCACTTTATAATTATTATCTCATTTAATCCCCGAAACAACCCTACAGGGTAGGTGCCATTATTATGCCCATTTTATAGTTAAGGAAACTGAGGCAGACAGAGTTAAGTGACTTGCCCAGGGCCACACAGCTTTTAAGTGTCTGAGGCCAGATGTGAACTCAGGAATTCCCAATTCCTAGTCTATCATTCCATCTGTTATACAACCTATCAGCCCAATGATAACAGCTCTCCCTTCTTCCGCCTCTTAGAATCCCTATGTCCCTCGAAGACTCAACTCAGCTACTACTTCCTACATGAGGCCTTTCCTTGAGTCGCGGCAGAAGTGGACAAGGAGTGTACGTGGAATCAGGAAAACCTGGGTTTGAATCCCAACAGAAATATGCCAGTGATGTGACCCTGGACAAGTCTCCTAAATGAGGGGGTTGGGCATGACGGCCTCCAAGGTCCCTTCTGGCTCTGCCTCTACTGTCCTCTGATCCTGATAATAACTCCCAGTTATTAGTGGTACCTCCTCTCCTCCCCTACACTGATTTACTGGGGATATACTCATCTGAGCACATGTTTACTCCCTCAGTAGAATGTATGCGTCTTGAGGGCAGGGAAGGTTCCATTTTTGTCTTTGAATCCCATTGTTTTATGCACAATAAATAGCAATGATTGTTTGCTATTTTAACTAGAAGTCACATCAGGGATTCTTCCCTTCATTTACTGCTCTGATTATTTTTTTTCCTTGACAGGGAGACACACTACACTAACCAACATACACTACAATTCCTGAGGTTCATGCTGAAGAATTCCATTTCTTCCTCTTTTGTGGGGAGACAGCAACAATACGCACTTCGAATCTGCAGACGTGGACTCAAGCCCCACTTCTGCTCCTTATTCTCCTGTGACCAGGGGAAAGAAATCTAATCTATCTGATCCGCAGTTTCCTTATTTGTGAAACAGAGACAATTCTGCCTCAAAACAGGCAAAACCCTTTCAAAGTTGCTGTGTGGACCAAATGAGACGTTAGGAAGGAAGCCAGCAAGCCAAGAAGCAGGGGACATCCATTAGAAGAAGGTGGTCAAGTCACAAACTACAGAGAGGTCGCAGGAGGATACGAGCTGGAAAAAGGCCCCTGCACTTGGTAGTTAGAATGACCTTGGAGAAAACAGTCTTGGAAGACAGAAATCAGATTTATGGAAATCATTAGTAGTGAAAGAAAGTAGCCATTTATAAGATGCAGACAACCTTTTCTAAGAAGTTTAGTGATGAAATGAAGGAGTAGTAAGATAAGAGGGGTAACAAATGAGATAAGAACCGTAAAGTGTTCAGCACAATGCCTGGCATACAGTAGGCACAAAATAAAAGTTAGCTATTAGTAACATATAAGCATCATGGAGGACTCAGCTGAAGTTATGAATCAAGAAATTACGGAGGATGAAAATGGTTTTGATTGTGTGAACTTCTCCAGCAAGGTTCAGTCACCCTAGCACAAAAGCAGAAAAATTCAATGGTTGGGGTTACCCAGAGATAAGGACTTGGAGGCATTCGACAGTAGCTTGTAAAAAGGCAAGGAATTCTAGGGTACTGACTAGTGAAATATCAAAGTGGCAAACCACAGGGTCAAGACTGGTTGTGGAAGCAAATGATGACTCAGTGGGAAAAGAGAGCTTGGGACAAGGTCTGGTCAGGGGACCAGTGGTTTAAAAAAAAAAAAAAGAAGTCTAGTGCAGAGGTTCCCAAACTTATTTGCCCTGCCACCTCTTTAAGAAAAAAAAAATTACTCAGTGGCCCCCTGGAAATCTACTTTCTTTAACCCTTTAACAGTGTTTTTTTTTTGTTGTTTTTTTTAAATTTACATTAAAATATTTTTTTTTAAAATGACATCTTAAATTTAATAATTCACTGAAAATTTGTGGGGGGTTTTTCCTGCATTGAAATTTTTTTGGGGGGGTGAGGCAATCAGGGTTAAGTGACTTGCCCAGGGTCACACAACTAGTAAGTGTTATGTGTCTGAGGCTGGATTTGAACTCAGATCCTCTTGACTCCAAGACCAGAGCTCTAGCCACTGCGCCACCTAGCTGCCCCATCTACATTGAATTTTTGATGATGCAATATGCATCATGTAACTGTATAGTATCATATTGTAAACAAGTCATTACACGCACATATTCGTGCTGACGCATGCTGGACTTCCCTACAATGTGCGACAAGCTCATTTGCCAACACTTGCTTGTTAGTAAGATCTGTCCGCAGACTTGACCACTGATTGGCTATAACTTGCATTTTGTGCATTTGGAAAATAACGTAATCACTATGACTGTAACTCTGTTGCACAACAGACAAAACACGTACGAATGGTTTTTCAAAATTTTATCTTCTTTCCTTTGGCTTCCACTGCCCCCTTAATTTTATTCAATGCCCCCCAATTGCACCCGAAACTACCACTGCCCCCCCCAGGGGGCAGTATCACCTATTTTGGGAACCTATGGTAGTGTAAATGAGAGACTAGGAAGAGAAGACAGATGTGAGAAGAGTTTCATGGCCACACCAAGATGTGGTTGAAGCAGAGTGTGAGAACTCATCAGTGTTGGGCAGGTAGAGAAATCATGCAATCAGATTATTACAGGAAGATGATGGCAGGGTGGAGAGGAAGACCATGAGGTCTTTAAACGTCATTTTTCTACTTATCCTTTCCTCAAGATTTTTTCCTACCTCTTCACTGCTTAAGGTTTGATTGCAAGATCAACCCCTTATACATAACAGTTCGTTATTGCATAAATTCAGTCACTCCCACTATTTGTTACCTTCACTCCTACAGAGGAGCTGCTGAATGAAAAGTGGAGATAATCATGTGACTGTTCTGACTGGGTCCACTACAAATTTATATCACATAATCTCAAGTGGGCCCTCACTGCCGCTAAGCAATGCTACACTACCCCCACCTCACCCTTACCGACTCACTGCCCCAGTCTCCACAGCAGCTCTGCCAAATCTTTTCATCCATCTGACCTCCAATCCCCATGGCTTCCCCTCCACCAACCTCTCAGTTGAGAACCTTGCCTCCTATTTTAATGAAGAAGTTGAGGCCATTTGCTGTAAACTCCCTCTTCTCCCCTCTTCCTCTTCTCCTTTCACTCAGAGATGCCTTCTAACTCTCTCACATGACGCAGTGGCCTTCCTCCTTACCAAGGCTCCTAACTCCTCTATTTGTTCCAGTGATCCCGTTCCACCCCATTTCCTCCAACAGACTGTGTGCTCCCTCTGCCACCTCCACTCTTTCACTTATATTGTCTTTCCCTGTTTGCTTGTTCTCTATTCCTATAAACACGTCCCTATCTCCCCTATCTTTACTTCGTTTTTCCATCTCTACTATCATCCTACTTTTTTTCTGCCCCTTGTAGCTAAACTCCTTGAAAAAACCATCTACACTAGGTGCCTCCTCTCTTTCTCCTCTCGCTCACTTCTTAACTTCTGGCTTCTGACCTTATCATTCCACCAAAACTGCTCTCTCCAAAGTTACTGATGATCTTCATTGCCACATGCAACGGCCTTTTCTCAGTCTCCATTCTCGCTGATCTCTCTGTGGCATCTGACATTGCTGTTTCAGGACACCACCGTCCCAATTTTCCTCCTCCACCTCCTTCGCTGTATGTGTCCTCTTCCAGATCAGAGATTCTAACTGTAGGTGTCCCTCAAGGTTGGGTCTCTCCTTTTCTCTCTCTATACCACTTCACTTGGTGATCTCATTAGCTCTCATGGATTTAATTACCATCTTTACGCTGATGATCCTCAAATCTCCCTTTCCTGCCCCAATCTCTCTACTGACCTCCAGTCTGGCCTCTACAGTCTCCCTTTAGACATCTCAAACTGGATGTCCGGTCGACATTTCACGTCCAAAACAGAAGTCCTTATCTTTGCCCCTAAACCGCTCCCCTCCATTACTGTAGAGGGCAACACCGTCCCCCCAGGCCCTCCGGCTCACAACCCAGAAATCATTCTAGATTCCTCACTATTTCTCACCACCACCCCTCCCCAATGTCCAAGCTATTGCCAAAGCCTGTCAATTCCACTTTCATTCAGCCATCAAAGAGGTTTTCCTAGAGCTCAGGTGTGATCATGTCACCTGCACTCAATAAACTCCAGTGGCTCCTTGTTGTCTCCAGGAGCAAACACAAAATGCTACCTGGTGTTCAAAGGCCTTCACACTTCTAGCCCTTTCTTAGCTTTCCAGTCTTTTTACACTTTGCTACTGAACAAGTACTCTTCGATCTAGTAATGCTGGCTATCTCTCTGCCCTCAGCATTCTCTCTGGCTATCCCCCCGCCTGGAACCCTCTCCCTCCTGCACTCTGACTACTGACCTCCCTGGCTTCCTTAAAATCCTAACTAAAACCCCACCTTCCACATGAAGCCTGCTCCCCCACTCTCCTCAACCCCTATTTCCTATTTATCCCATATATGGCTTACTTTGTATATATGTATTTGCTTAGCATCTCCTCCACTAGACTGTAAGCGCTTTGAGGGCAGGAACTGTCTTTTGCCTCTTTATATATCCCAATCCCTTGGCACAATGCCCGGCACATAGCAGGTGCTTAATAAATGTTTATTGATTGATTGATTCGATCAATCTAATTTCTGTGATATTTCCAGGCTCTCTTCCATAAAACTGTGCAGAAAATATACATAGAGCAAATGTGGAAGGCACAGACAGCCCCACAGAGATTCAGTTGTCCTTTTCAGTATGGAAGGGAGCTAGCATTGATGCTGGTGGCCCAAAGAGAAGGTGATCCTCCCCTTCCCTTCCATCTTTGCAGTGGACCTAGCCAGTAGCATACCTGGGCAACAGCTGAGAACCAATTTTCTTCTGAATATAGATCCTGCTGTGCTTAATAAATGTGGCTACCTGGTGTTATTTTTAGTATATGACGTGGATTTTCTGGTACAAGCATAACAATTTTGGCCCAACGACCTCCCTGGTGCTGTTATTTTGTGCTTTGCTATACCAGGAAGGAAAAGATAAGAAACATATACAGAAGGATAGAAGGTGAGTTCCAAAGCAGTTTGTGACAATTAAAAATAGAGGGTTGGGGAGGAAGAATTTCAGGCATCAAAGAACTGGGTCCCTCAGAGCTTCCTATCACTCCCTCCCATTTCAAACACTGGTCCCATTATCCTAAACCAGATGCACAGAAGATAGATCAAAGCTTACTGCTGCAGAGTATTAAAGTGCATAAGGCCATTAGTACTTCTGGTACCTCCATGCCTTTCTTGATTTCTGCACCATCTCCTAATTTAGGACCGTCTTCCTATATGCCCTTCACTCTTCCACTACAATTTTAATTCTAATTCCATGAGGTTCCCTCCTACCTTACTCAAAATTCTTTTGTTTATGTTTTTTAATAGTGATGTCCTCAAAATGGCAACTTTGAATTCAAAGATACTAAACACCATGTACAAGACAAAAGAAAGCACCCTATTAGTAACAGCACCTGTTTTTATGGGGTTCTGTAAATGTGGGGACAGCTTTCTTTTCTATCATCTGTCACAAACAGAGCTGATAAAAAAGAAACCCAAGGTATTATGTTTAAAGAATCATTTCACTTTCACATTAGGTATATTGAATACAAGAGTAACAAAGTCTTTATTCTTTGTGAAGGGAACAAAGATAAGCGATCTTCTATTAGATTAAAAACAGGATGGTCAAATTTCAACTCAACTGGCTGAAAATAACCCAATTTTGCATGTTTATAATATACTGAATGTCACTTTTTCCTTTTTCTTTTCTTTAACCAGACCAAGCTTTTACCCATATACAGAATTTCCTTTGCCAATGAAGATGGGCACCTTCTCTGCAACTTGGACAGCTGACTGAGACCCTAAGAAATTAAGTGAATTGGGCAAGGTAACAAAGCCAGTAGGTATCGGGGTGGGACTTGAACCCGGGTCTTCCTGATTTCAAGGCCAGCTCTCTAGCCACTTGGCTGCTTCTCTAAATGTCTTCTTTCACAATGGAAGACTCCCTCCCAATCATCTCCATGTCCCAAAATACCTCAGCAAGAGGCTCTAGCCCAGTCAACTCCAAGAATGTTATCAGCTCCCTAAAGGGAGGAATTTTGCCAGAGAGCATTCTCCAGAGTGTCTCAAAGTTTTCATCAACCTCTCCAACTTCATTCTGACCCTCTTTTCATGCTACAAACCTGTATTTTCAGACTCTAAACTCTCATCCTCATCATAGTGTCGTCCCCCCCAACTTTTTAAATTAAATCATCTTGCCATAAGAGAAAAAACCCACGAACTCTCCCAATGGCCTGGTTGGAACCTGGCCTCCGCTGTTGCAGAAAACTGCACACGTACTAAAAGTAACCCTAGTTATTCACATAGTATTCTAACATAACTTACATCTACATGGACTACAAAACTGTGGGAATAGGCCAATAGTCCATCTGATGGAACGAAATAAGCATTTATATAGTACTTACTATGTGCCAGGCAAGGTCCTGAGTGCTTTACAAACATTAACTCATTTGACCTTCACAACAAGCCCCATTTTACAGCCAAGGAAACCAAGGTGAACAGGTTAATTGCCTTGTCCAAGGTCACACAGCTAGTGTCTCCGTAGGATTTGACCACAGACCCAGTGCTCTATCCTCCATGCCACTTCTCAGAGTGGCATTATAGGAGAAGGGGTGGACATTCTCATGATGAAGAAGCTGAGGAGGACCAAGAGGAGGAGGTCAAGGAGAGGGAGGAGAAGAGGAAAAGAACAAGATGATGCTGACAGGAACACTACAAAGGCAGGGTGTCCCAAAAGTCTTAATGTAGTTATAGGGTTAATTTGTTAAAAACTGCACTAAAACTTTTAGGATACCCTGAAGTCATCTTGTATATAAGTAGCACTTAACGCTTTTTGAAAGACTTTCACATACATTATTTCAGGCTGCTCTTCATGATCTCATCCCCAAAGGCTAAGAATTTATGCTTCACATCCCTGACTTTTCTAGAATGACTCACTTCTAAATAAAAGATCACTCCCATTTCTGAGGGCATATGCTTTGCTGAAAATGAATGAAGGAGAGCCAAGTTTGCTTTAGTGGTTTCCACCACTCAAGCCTGCCAACCTTCGTAGGCCAGCACCCAACGTGAAGAATTTCTCTCCACCCATGAGAGGTGCTGTGCATTTTAATGGGTCCTTCAGGCTGGTTCTTCAGTCCGGCGTACCTTTCCAAGGAGGGATGTAAAGCAAGTAGAGAAAATAAATGACTCTTTGCTATGCTGGTTAGCATTCCCTTCATTCTTTTTAGTTCCTGGCTATCATTTTTATCTCCTCTACTCTCTTCTCTTTTTCTGCCTGGTCTTTATTTAATACACACATTAGGCATCTAATGTGTTTATATCTGCATATGGAGATATAAATATAATCTCAGGCTCAGCTCCTTGAATCTATCTCACTTTCCTCCTCCCAGTCTGTTCCCACATCCCCCAGACCTCCAGCTTTCTCTCTCTCCCATGTTTAACTTTATCTCTCATGCCAAATTAAAATGGAACTTGAAAGTCAAAATAAAGGATGTCCAATACAATATGAAAGGGATTTAATAAATGCGTTTCATACTAGAGATTATATTGTGGGCAAAAAAAACCTGATGCAATGAAGCTGCAACTACTCACCCTCTGGCTCACTCTCTGACCCTGACATGCTCCCGTAGTTAGTCATCAGTAAGCCCAGGGCTGATGTGACTTCCTTGGGGATGACAACATTTTCTGGCTTCTCCTCCTTGTCGGACTCTGGAAGAGAGGGAAAACGACTTGAGAATCTTGTCTAGATTCCCATGAAACTGCTGGAACCCAGTCTCTCTGCCTGAGCCAGCCTCAATGAATACTGTGTTGGGCACACCATCAAAAATGATTTTGAATCTAACTGGCAGTCAGTGGAAGACAATCCTGTTCTTGGCCTCTCTAAAGAACAAATTTCCAAAGAGATAGCAAATCTCTCTTTAGTTTATGCTCTTTACCAAATAGAAGCAACAGAAAAATCCAAATGGATACCACACACAGCTCAGGTATACCTCATATATTGAGGATGTTAGTTCTGTCTTCTCCAAATAGACGTAATTATAGGCTTTGCTATTAATTATAAGTCATACAAATGATACAAGAAATGTGTTTAATCTTATCAGCACAGGTCTTCCCCCAAGCCCCCAAACAAAAACAAAACCACAATTCCAATCAAGTATGCAGAAGTATTTCCATTTTAAAATAAAAAGATTTGTTTAGAAGAAACTATAATATTTAAACAATGCTACAGAGTAGAATCCTAGCCAAGGAATTATGCTGAAACGAAGACATTCAGAGCTTTCCATATTCTGAACTTCTAAAGACTCTAAGCAAAAAAGCAAAACTATTTCAGGCGGAAAGAACCAAATATGGGAATTCAGTTAACATTAAAGCCTACTTCAAAAGGTGAAGCACCTGTATCAGGTCAAGCAGCAGGCCTTCATGGTGGCCTGGGTCAACAATGCCTATGTTACTTGACTGCCCTAAAAACATACTATTACATTTGTTTAGGACAACCACAAAAAAAAATGAAGGCTGACGAAAGGCTTAAGCATGATCACTCATTTGTCTAAGATGGTGCCAATTCACAAGAAATGCCACACATGCTTCAAGAGGGAGTAGCTAATGGGAAAACCCCAATACATCAAGGAATAGAAGGATTCCATGACATGCATGGTAATCACTGCCCTCTCCTGGATGAAAAAACGCAGAAGTCTTTGTCATGTACAACTGTCTCCTCCAGTATTTATGCTAAATATAAATTTGCTCTCTTAATTGGCTGAAGAGAAGTGAAAAGAAGAATCTGCAGTTTGGAACATTAAGGAGATTCCATGGCTATATTTATGTAGATGATTTCAGGGAAAATAATCACGAGCACAACTGAGATCCCGGATGGGAGAGAGACAAAGAAAGGCCAACTTGAAGAACTATCATTCTAATACAAGACAGTGTTGGGGGGAGGGGGCTCCCCCCACAACATATTGACACTGTTTTAACTTCTCCATCCTCTCGGCCACTTCATTTACACTTGTCAGGAGGTGCACCACAGGTAACACTCTTCCCCCCCCCCCATTACAGAGAGTCTGTTTCATTTTAAAAGTGTATTTTTAAAGGGAAACAGTCATGGCATAGTCGATAAAGAGCTGGCCTCTGGCCCTAGGTAGACCTGGGTTCAAAAGTCCTGTGTCTGATGCCTACAGGCTGTGTGATTCTGGGAAAGTCATTCAAAGACAACAAGTTAACAGAAAATGAGTTTTCTCACCTGGGAGCTCCCAATATCAATGAATTTATAGACTAGTCCCTATTCCTATATTTGAAAATTATAACCAATAGTCCATCCACTTGTGTTTTGCTTTTTAATATTCTGATAATCTTATGCCAATATAATTGGTTTCTTTTGTAATCCTATATATTTTACTTTATGCATTTTAAAACACCGCTCTGACAAGGGGGTCCCATAGGCTTCACCAGACTGACTGCCAAAGGAGTCCACAACCCAAAAGAGGTTAAAACTCCCAGCATAAACAGTAGTAATGAAGATGCCCAGTCACAGGAAACATCTTGAAAAATATCAGCTCCCTTTCAGCACTGTTTAAAATATCCCTTCCAAAAAGGATTCCTTCTTCTCACAGCCACAGTCGTTCTATGAAGAATCCCCACCAACAGGCATTTCCAGCAGAGTCAACAGGGAGCCTAGCCACAGCAGAGACCAGGTACATCCCTCACACAAGAGGTTTCTGGCTTAGATTCCTAAGCCAGGGTCAAAATTGCTTTCCCTATGCCAGTTATCAAGGTAAGGACCGGAAGATATAAACTGTTTTTTGGTTCCCTTGTATATCCCACGCTAAACTCTAAGGCGGCAAAGGCCTAAGAAGAATCAAATTGGATGGCTCAAGTTTCTATCCATAAGTATCTCGCAGGACAAGTTTAAGAACATTTTAAAAATGCAAAGCAATCTTCACTCATTTTTTAATCAACACAAAACAACACCCTAAATCTCATTTTAAAAATACTAGGTGAGAAAGTAAAATTATAGAAATGATGGCTGCAAAAATATCAGGGCAGTTAGTTTATCCTCTTGCTAGCTCCAAACCTTGATTTTTAAAACCCTATGTGGGGCAAAAAAGTAAATATACAGGGGCAGTTAGGTGGTGCAGTGGATAGAGCACCAGCCTTGGAGTCAGGAGGGCCTGAGTTCGAATCCGGCCTCAGACACATAACACTCACTAGCTGTGTGACTCTGGGCAAGTCACTTAACCTCAACTGCCTCACCAAAAAAAAAAAAAAAGAGGTGAACACATGCACTCAAATACCATACCCAATTGTACTCTCACTTCTGTGACACACAACACCATAACTGAAGCAGATGGAGGCCAGGAGGAAGGGAATAAGCACTTACACAGCACCTACTATGTGCTCGACACTATGCTAGATGCTTCTTACAAATATTATCTAATTTTATCTCAACTGAGAACACATCACTAAATATAACTGTTTTTAAACTCAGTTTCTATTTTTGAATATTGATAGCAAAAATTTCCTCCTATCCTTTCTGCTAGATTTAAAAACTGTTTCTCTTTTCCTATTTATGATTGAGTTCTATGAGGTAACTACAGCTACCTTGGAAGTTATTTCCAGAAGGTAACTCAGAAATACTTTCAGTTAGTCAGTCATCCAACATCTAAGTATTAATCACCTACTATATATGCACAGGGTGCTGCGGGGGTGCAAAAAAATAAGACACCATCTCCGCCTCTTGGGAGGTTACAATCTACTAGAGATACGCCACATAAATAAATAATACAGTAGAAGTGCCAGTGCTATGTTATCTGAGAGAGGGAGGAGAGAGGGAGTGACAGAAAAAGAGAGAAAGAGAGAGAGAGAGGGAGGGAGAGAGAAAGAGAAAGAGAGAACGAACACCGGCTTTGGGGAGAGGGTGTAGAGAGAAGACAGCAGTAGGGAAAGCTAAATGAAGTAGTCAAGATGGTGATGTAAAAGGTGACAAGTCAAGCCCAGCTTCCCAAAGAAATTTCCCAGCAAAGACAGCAAAGGTCATCAGAGGAAAAAATAATCAATAAAAACAACAGAAAACACCAATGAGTTCCTCCATCTAGGCCAGGACTGCACAAAAAGACAACCAGAAGGCTTAGGGCACTCTGAGGGAGCCTTGCCAGCAGGGCCTGAAGCCAGACCAATCTCAGGTATGTGATGGCTGCAACCAGAGGAACAGAGACTGAAGCGAGGCAGAGATTCTTAGGGGACTCCAGGAAGCCAGAAGCCAGCATATTCTATGTTGTACCAATGGAGTCTGTGAGGGTCAATGGCTGCATGCAAACTGGGTTACCAGGAAATGGAGGCAGAAGCCAGGGATGGAGGCAGAGTGCAGAGCCTGATCTAAGCACTGGCTGGCTCACCAATCCAAGACAGTGGACAAGACTGGCGTTTAGCCACCCCATCCAGGAATGCTAGCAAGTAGGCGCAAAACCTTGACCTGGCAAAAAGTCTCAATCCAGAAACTGAGGCTGGAGACAGGAGCAAACAGGAATAACAAAACCTCTTCATACAATGAAGAAATACTATAGATAGAGAGGAGCCCAAGAGGTCCAGGAGAAGGGACAACTTCACAGTAAGTACAAGTAGAAGCCCAGGGCAGGGGATAAAAAAAAAAAAAAAGAATGGCTCAGCCACAAGGCCTCCAAGAGCAGATAAAGAAAATGATGAAAAAAACCTAAAAAGATAGGTTTTCTAAGAAAAAACTTTAAAAATAGGAAACATGACCCAATCTGCTTATTTTTCTGATGAGAAAACTGAGGTCCACAAAGGCTGGCTAAGTGACTGTGTTCAATCACTAGCCAGTAAGTATCTGAGATGAGATTCAAACCTAGCTAAGTCAGTCAGTTGACAAGCAAATTTAGCAAGCTTAACTAGGTGCAAGACATTGTGTCAAGCACTGGAAATACAAAAAAAAAAAAGAAAATGGTCCCTGCCTCCAAGGAGGTCACAATCGAATGGAGGTGACGGCATCAAAACAACCATGTCCAAAGAAGATCCAGACAATGGAAATGAAAGGCAATCTCAGGGAGAAGATACTGTCTGCCAGAGGAGGTCAACGGGAAGGCCTCTGGCGAAAGGCAGGATTTACGCCGAGTCTTGAAGGAACCCAGGGAAGCAAGGAGTTAGGAGCTGAAGAGGGAGAGCATTCCAGGCACCGCGGACAGCCAGCACAGCAACTCTCCTCATGTTCTGTCACAATGACTAACATGGAGATGGGTCTACGGTCTGTGGAGGCTCAGTTCAACATTACTGAGCAGCTGCTTTTCTTCTGCCTCAGACCGGAGACTAATAATCTTCCTGAAGTGATCTAACGGGACTATGACTAGCTAAAAAGGGAAGAGAGGAAGGGAGGGAGGAAGGAAGGAAGGGAGGGAGGGAGGGAGGGAGGAAGGAAGGGAGGGAGGAAGGGAGGGAGGGAGAGAGGGAGGGAGAGAAAGAGAGACAGACAGACAGAAAGTCAGAAAGAAACTAAACTGAGTAATTGTAAGCCATCAATCTGACCATACCACTAGGAATATAAAAATACAACTCTATGAAGGAGATCAAAAGATGGCAAATGGCATTCCCCAAATGACAAGTCTGGGAAATGCATATCACAAGAATTTAACACAATTTGGTATTCCAAAGGGCTTTTCATTTGAAATAGCACTTTTTTTCACAATCTTAAATAGTTACGATGTGATATATGACATGCCTAAAATCAACAGTACTTAGGTGGGAAGATGATGATAAAATAACAACAACAACCCCAAATGTGGTTTAGTTCTTACTTCAAAGGATACTCCAGTATCATCAGTGTGAGCATTATCTCCACCAGTGAAGATTGCAAGCCTTTCTTGTCTCGGTGGCTAAGGAAACTCCATCACGTGAGTGACTGCCAGACTCCTGGCGATGACCCTCTCTGAACTTGGCTGGGCTGGGTCTCAGAACACAGACACAGTGTACTGCTGGGCTCGGACCCAGAGCCTATTAAGTTGGGTAGAGTTGCCAGAGCTTATGCTCCTCTGCAGCAGCCTTTGAGATCTCAGGAATCATTTCTACATTGAAATGAAGCAGGATTTTTGTGGAATATGGTCTAGTCTAGGTCTCGGCTCAACCAGTGTACTTCGGAGCTAGCAGCTAACTAGCTTTCAAGGAAAAACAAAGGGCGGAGAGAAAAGGGCAACAGAGTGCAATGGTTCCCGGCCTCAGTTCAAGACTCATCTTTGCATCACTAAGGGTCTAGAACAAAGGTGCCCAACTTGAGGACAGCAAAAATCCAGAGGGTGGCTGGACATGATGAAAATATAATTGGGAAATGTTTGACAAGATAAATATACAACGTGACATAGATGATGTTAACTTGTGGTTTTCTAAGTCAGCATGCTGCCTTTCTATTTGAATTTTGACAGCACTGGTTTAAAAAGCATCCCTCAGGATTCTATGGAAAGGTTCAAAGTGGCAGAAGACTACACCGAGAGAGCATACTCTCGGCACTGCATATGAGCTGGGTGAAGGCTTGGCTTGCCAGCAAACCCTCCTATGCCCCACCCATCCCTCTGACCCTTCACGCATCTAGGGAGCAGAGTCCACACTCAGTTCAGAGGAGTTTCCAGAGGTTTCCCCATCCTGCCCAAATGGAGATCATCTGTTCAGAGCTTTCTTTATCGCCTTTCAAGCTGTCATGATACTAAAATGTGAATGTGCACGAGTGGAAATAAAGAAATACACTAGAGTGAGATCTGGCCAAAGACATCACATACCACAATGAAAAATGCTAAGCACTCCATTAGCAAAGAAGTTTCGTCAGGCTCTGATCCCAGTGCAGTAAATTCTTTAAAGTATCTGTATGCTGGTCCAAGGTGTGGGGATCAATGTCTTTCTTGGGGTCTGAGTAAAGTTCTCAGTCAGGCCAATTAGAAAACAAACTGGGATGGGCAAGAGTGTTAGGAAATTTTCATCCCAAGTGACTTAACTCTACTCTGGTCTGATGGTGGACGGAATGAGCCTGCCACTGCTGCCATCAATGGTAATTTGAACACTAAACAATACCATAAAATGGAATTACATTACCGTCTCTCTTCCCCCTACACCAAGGGGTAGAAAGAATCAGAATGATGAAAAGTCAAGAACAGAAAGCCTTTGGGGGAGTATTAAATTTTGGCAAGGTAAGGATCCCCTTTTCCTCTGCCTACACACTCCCGAGAAGGGTTTGTGTCTCTCCTCCGCTCCTCGATATGTCCATACTGCAGAGAATCAAACAATACGGATCAGGTCACAGAACTTCAGAGTTGGAAAGAACCTTAGAAGCTGTTCAGCTCCACCCCGACCGACGCACTGAATTCGTTCTCCAACAGGCTCTACAAATGACTGTGCAGCCTCAGTTCGCTGACCTGCAGTCAAACCTACAGAGACAGAGAACTCTGCTTCACAAGGAAGCTCAGTTCCTTTCTGGAGACAGTTCCACTTGCTAGGAAGCTCTTCCTAATGCTGAGTCTGAAATGTGCCCTCCCTCTAACTTCCATCCCATAGACCCTAATTTTGCCCCCTGCAGCTAAGTAGGGGAAAGGTTGAACCAGCTGTAGCAGGTTAATGGAATGGAATGCTATTACTCCGTAAGAATTGACAAAAGAGACCATTTCAGAGATTCCCGGTAAATGTGGTCTGACGACAAATGAAGTGTGGGGAAAACCAATGCGGGTAACTCTTTACACAATGACCAAGGACCAATTCCAGAGGATCTGCCGCACCTCCGGACACAGAGGAGGGTGATGGACTCCAGGTGAAGCAAGAGCCCTAAACATCTGGACAAGGGGGTGGAAGGGTGGAGACGGCCCTGGCATCATCCCGCATCTCCCCTGGGACCTCACCGGCCTCGCTGTCGGCCAGCACGCTCAGAGGATCCACGTCCTTCTGACAGACCTCCGCCTGGGCTGCACGCGGCAATTCCGCTTGGGAATCGCCCGGAGGAGGGCCAGCAGGGGGCGCGCCTTTGGCCGCATCTTCACCCGCCCCTGGCGTCTTCCGGCCGCCGTGCCACTTCTGCCACTTCTGCCATTTCTGCCACTTGCGGTGCTTCCCATGCCGCTGCTTCCCACTTGCTTCGTTTGGGGACTGTTTCCACTTCCTCTGCATCTTTCTGTAGATAAGAAATACAAAACTTCTTAACAGCAAGGATTTTGTTTTTAACTGTCTAGAATACATTTCTCGGGTGGAAATGTAATCCTGAGCATCGGGCCCATGCGGCATCTGATGCCCTCTCCACAAAAACGTAAACCCCCCTGAAGGCAGGGACGGACCTTGTCTTACATAAACTTTCTCTCTTCAGCACAACACTCTGCACAGAATTTAATTTATTAAAGGGACATTAATCTTCTCAAGAAAATAAGAAGAGTTGGAAACAAAACAAAACACTCAAAAATTTTGTTAAAAATAGGAAAAGGCAGAAAAAATGGAGAGGTCGTTGCCAACCTTGCAATGCTGAGTTATTTTAAAGTAGATGTTTTTCGAGCAGATGTCAACAGACAGATCAGGGAAATTCAGTGCACCAAACACGAAGTACTTACTAGATGAGGCATAGGCTGGGCCAGGAGCTAGGAGGTTTAGATATGACACAATATTCCCTGTCCTTACAGATTTCAGAGTCTAGTAAAAACAACAGCTCTTGCTATGGACTCCCCTTAGGAGCAAAACCTATCTAGTTTACTGAAACAAGCAAATAGAACCAACCGACAAAGAACTTATAAACAATATAAAGTCACAAAGTATTACAACCCAAAATCTGCTTGTTTTTTTTTTTAAATAAGATGCACTACATGCATTTTCTATGATGAAAAAATGACATGTGTCTGCCATAAGACATAGGGACACCTGTGCAATTTTGTAACTGTATCCAATGAGGAAGTTCTCCTTATTAATACTAACTAGTATCTGATGCCATGATAACAAGCCTTCCTTTTATGAACCTCACAAAGAGTCACAAAAAGATCCTACGGTATTTCCCTGCCTCCATACTGTCACAATCCTGTGGAGTGAGAGGCAAAGCACTGCCAGAGAAATACAAATACATGCTCTCTTCCCTGGGAGAAGGTACCTGCAAACAAGCAGGGTAGGAGACAGGCCCTATTCCCAGCTGGATCTATCTGCCTCACATGCTAAAAACGGCCGAGGTTTGTCCATCAGTGAGGCCTGTAGTTTCCCTGAGGATTATAATCTTCCCCACCTGTCCCTGGAACTCGTGCCTGAATGCTGGCTACCTGACGCTTACCCTGCGCCTCGTGCTCAGTCACATCTGCTCCTGGCACAACCTCAGGCCCAGGAACCAGCTCGTGTTCCCTGGTAAAGGATGAGCCACTCCAGCTACACAAACTGAGTAAGGATCTACTCAGGAGGCACATCACCCAGGAATGGCCTTGTTCAGCGCATCATGCCCTGCTGCACCACAATGAGAGCCCTGGAGATGGTCTCCTCCTACATTCACTGACCTGCACCTTGAGGCTCTTTATACCAACCTTGAGTTCCTCCGGGATGAAGACAACTAAATGGTTGGGGTGGTCATCACTGTAGGCTCCAACCCAGCAGGTTCAGTCCGCTGAGGCTTGTCTGGGCTCATCCCACCTCCAGAGTCTGGTTTAATTCACCCTCGGGTCACCCAGTACCCCAGACGGCAACACAAGTGCAGGGTGGTCTTGATCTTACACAGCTAGTGTGGAACGTGTCATCACCAGGCGAGGCCAAAGCTGCGATCGCCTTCTTCCCAACCCGACCAAATTTCAAAATCTTCAGAGAGGACTCAGAACGGGCCAGGTGCATCTCAAGGTACAATCAGGGACAATCTCCAAACCCATTCCACACCCAGCAGATCTAACTCAGGGGGACGAGAACCTCACGTAAAGATTCCACGTGTGATGCATGGGTGATTGTGAGCCACATGACGAAGTCTAGGCCTACCTAGATCACATCAACTCAGAAACTCACACCTCCTCAGTACCACCTGCCCTGGACCTGTCCCTCCCCAACTGGAGACATGACATCAGAGAGTTCTGCCCAGATCCTCCATTTAAGGACAGGGCCCACAGCAGAGAACTCATCATTTCCCACCTGCTGCTCCAGCCCGGGACAGCCTACTCTCCCCTACCCTTTCTGCTTCTTTTTTTTTTAATGTATTATCTTCCCCAATAGATTGTGAGTTCCTTGACGGCAGGGACTGTCTTTTATCTTTTTTTGTATCCTCAGTGCTTAGCATGGTGCCTGACATTTAGTGGGCACTTCATAAAGGTGTATTGACTGACTGACCAGTAAATTGTGCAAGAATGCACTTGTCTCCAGTACCCTCCCATCTTCAAGCTCCTGAAACGGCCTCATCCCAATCCACATCACTTTCCTATTCTTGCTCTCAGCAGACTGTCCACCAACCCATAAGATGCTAAATGAGAATTAAAGTATTTGCTAATAAAAGTCTAACTGCTTGAATTTGCTTCTTTAATGTCCATGCAGCTATCAAAAGTGACCTTCTAAAACAAAATATATAGAAGAGGAAATGAGGACCACAGAATCACAGATTTAGCATGGAATGGTGAATCAGTCTAATCTCTTTATTTTACAGAGGGAAAAACCTGAAGCCACAGTCTGAGTGTGGATTGGTTGTAAGCAGTAGATTCAAACTCAGACCCTCTGACTGCAAACTCTGTGCTTTTTCAAGTCTGTCACACATTCTTTTAAAGAGACTATCCACCTTGCCAGCCAACTGACCACTCCCTGTAACTATACTTCTGGGGAACGGCCCAGGGTACTCCTGATAGCAGCTCTGGCAATGGTTCAGCCAATTATCCCACCCTGAAGCAGCTTTTTGGGGGCAAGGAAAGAGCTGATGATCATCAGGTCACCTTTTCCTCATCCCACTGTAAGGGAGCAAATAAATTAAATCTCTGCAGACGACTGCTTCAAAAGGACCGGCTTCCTGTAACCAATACCTTTCAGATACTTATGAAAGTACTAGAGAATCAAAGAAAAGAAGCTACATTTTTAGGGATGACCATAAAAGAGGGAGGTTGGTGTTCAAGGGTGACTTAGGCAATTAATCTCATTACATAGTAATGTAATTACTGTAAATTGTACTGTAAAATGTAATAGTAAAAACTAAGAGCAGCTTACAGAGAACAAATGGGACAGAGGCAGGGGTAAATACCAAAAAGTCTTATAAAAAAGAGTTCAAATGCATTGCTGGTTTCTTTCTAGACTCGATCTTCAATGTACATATGATTCATACTCAATTTCTTAAAATCTAAATCTTCTTTAAATATCACAAGCAATTCACAATTAGAGCTACAAATGCACAAGATGAATTTTATCCTGCCCTATTCATCCATAAATAAATTGCTAAGTAAATAAAATAAATTGCTAAATTCTCCAACCACAGAATCTTCATTTTTTCGTCCCTAACCCAGTAAGCAAAAACTCAAATCAGGTGAAAATGGCAGGCTGAATTTACGGTGCTGCCATGACATAAAAATATGATTCTGTATGTCTAAAATTGTCACAGTAGGCACCAAGACTAAAAACCTGTCACTACACACACAAGCCCATCTATCATCATTATGTCTTGCTTTTAAAGCCATACTTTGAAACTCAATATTTTGAACATTTTACAGTAGAGGAAACTGAATCCGAGGAATTTTCTAAATGACTTGCTACAGTTAACACAGGTGAAAGGGGCTGGACTTGAAGTCAGAGGACTTGGGGTTCATTCCTACCTCTGATCCTTACTACCTCTAAGACCCTGAGCACTACTACTACCCCTAAAAGTAGCCAGTACTTACACAGCACTTGAAAAATCTGTGAAGTGTTTTAGGAATATTATCTCATTTGATCCTCACAACCCTGGGCGGCAGTTACTCTTATTATCCCCATTTTACAGATGAGGAATCTGAGGCAGGAAGAGGTTAAGCTAGTTAAGCGCTTGAGGCCATGTTAGAACTCAGATCCTCCTGACTCCAGGCGCAGTGCTTCATCCACTGCACCCCCAGCTGCCTGTCACTTAAGCAAGACCTCCCTGTAAGACGAAGAGGCTGAACTAGATCTCCCGCCTCCCCACAAAAGTCACTTCCAATTTTAGATCTGTGATATTTAGACTACGTACAGAAATATTCGGCCTAGCATAGTGGATAGGGCTGAACCTGGAGGCAAGATGGCATGAATTCAAATCCTCAACACTTTAGCTATCTAACAACAGGGAAGTCACCTACCCTCGCTAGGCTTCATTGTCTTCATCTGTAAAATGGGAATCATATATGCGGTAGAGTACCCATTCCACAGGGTCGTTGTGACAGTCGATGTAAAGCCTTTTGCACATCTTAAAGTGCCTGGTACAATGACCACACTTCGCTTTATGAAAAGCAGCATAGCAGTGAACAGACAGCAGGCTTTGGATTCAGGAAGAGCAGAGTTCAAGTTCAGTGCCTGTGTGACCACTGACTATCGGAGCCTAAGCAGCTCTCAAGAACTCTAAGTTACAAAGGAGTTGCTGATCGGCATTAGTGTAGGGAATTTCCACACCAGATGCTTCCCATGCTAATGAAGGCACAGGTCTAGGCCAAATTTAAAAATCACTTAAAATCCTACAACCTATGTTCACGTTTCATAATCCTTGTGTTTTTTGCCAATGACCAAATAAGGTAGACTGGGTGCACTGAATAAGCAGAGATTACTTGCATTTACCTGAACTGGTTATGCCAGTGGAAAAACTTTTTTTTTTTAAGTAAACTAAGGATAAGGTCTCAGTAGTTTCAGGAAATAAGTTATAACAAATTGAATGGCAAAGGTAGGTGTACAATACCACTTGTTTCAGCAAACAGGGCACTTCCCTGACTTACCTGGTATGGTTCCTCCACCTGATAAACACTAACTTTTTTAAATTAAGGAAGCCCCAGGAACCTCCTGGCATCCAAATCAATCAGCTATTCTTGCCAAGAACAAAGACATAACCATTTTTGAGTCAGTAAGGAAAGTTCTAAGAGCAAGGACTAGAGAGCTCTTGGCACTGGGGAATGTTACACTTATTGTTTATAAATACTTTCTGTTAAAATAAGCATTAAGAGAATATAAGGAAGTCAAAAGGGCCTGAACGACTCTACTCACAAGAAGAAAACTTACCCAAACTGGGTCGTTGTCAACACTTCTCCTCTCCGCTCTTTCTCCTCTTGTAACAATTTCTTCTTTTCGATATTGGCCCGGGTTGGAAAGTTTCTGCAAAAGAATTAAAATTATTTCTAAAAGATTTCTCAGTATCTCCACAGTTGAGCCACTAAGAAATTTCTGCACTTAATTATTATTTATTTAAATCAAAGGGGAACAGCTGACTAAGTCACAGGCTTTTCATTTCTTCCAGAAAAGATACTGTTCAGTGGTTTTTCAGTCATGTCAGACACTTCATGACCCCATTTGGGGCTTGCTGGGAAGATTCTGAAGTGGTTTGCCCTATCCTCCTTCAGCTCACTTTACAAATGAGGAAATTGGGGCAAACAGGGCTAAATGACTTGCCCCGGATCGTACTGCTAATAAGAGTCTAAGGCTGGATCTGAACTCAGGAAGATAAGTCTTCCTGCCTCCAAGCCCAGGCACACTGTCCACCGGGCCACCTAGCTGCCCCTGAGATATTCTGAGGAGGGTAAAAAAGTAAAAAGTATGTGTTTTCTGCATAACACTCTCCCAAGCTCCTAAAATAAGGAGAAACTAAAAACTGTGGGTTTGTGAGCTTAGCTTCTTTACCTGCAATAATGTTGGGAAAAATACTTATAAAATCAATTCAGAGATACCTTTAGGATATAATACTGTTAAAAAAAATCTTGCCTGAATAACTAACCTCCCATGATAAAGGGCAGAGCTGGTGGAGTAACAAGAAAGATAGACTGATCTTGACTTTGGCAAGGATTCCAACACTGCCATACAAGTCAAGCTAGACAAATATGACCAGGAGCCCATGACCATGGATGGGGTGGAGGCATAACCTGGTTATGCAATAAGCTATCAAAAAAAAAAAGTATGAATCTGAAGGCAGACCTAACAAACAGCATCCTAAAGATGTGGTCCTGACTCTGGTTTAATATTTGTATGGGAATAATGAAATAGAAAAGTATATTCTTTATTTAATATGGCATATTTTATTATCATATTACTTTACAGAAAAAATTGAGGCCTTTCAAAGTAAATTCACTCTTCTTCCATTCTCTTCATCTCAACCCCCCCACCCCAACATCATCTCTTATTTTCTCCTCCTTTTGTGGTCTCTAACAAGAAGGTAGTCACCCTCTGAATATGCATTCGATCCCATCCCCTATTTTCTACAGTAGACTGCATCTTGAATTTAACCCCCTTTTCTCATGAATCCTCAACTTCTCCTTCTCTATGGTTCCTTCCCTACAACCTTTTAAACATGCCCAGTGTCTCCCATCCCTAGAAAAACCTACTAAACCCATCCATTCTCTCCCACGGGAGGTAAGTAGCCCTGGATTTACATGCCTGGACAAAGTGAGGCCATTGAGAAGCTGGCATCTCACCTCATCAGTCTCTTCTGCATGTTTTGTTTTCAGATGGGGAACAGTTGCTAATTCACTCTTTCCTTTCTCAGCTAAACTCCCAGAAAAGACTATCTACACTTGCTGCCTTCACTTCCTCTCCTCTCACTCACTCCTCGACCCGCTGCAATCTGATTCCCAACCACATCACTCTCGCCCAAGTTATCGACAATCTCTTATTTGCCATATCTGGTAGTCTTTCCTCAAGCCCTTTTCCTCAGCCTTCTTTGTCTATCTGCTATAATGGACACTGGGGACCACCCTCCCCTCCTGCAAACTCTCTTCACTCTGGATTTTCTGACCCTGCTGTCTCCTTGTTCTCCACCTGCCTGTCTAACGCCTCTTTCACTGGGTCATCATCCACAGCACACTGCCTAAGTGTGGATGACCCCTGGTCTCCTCCCAAACTCTCTTCTCTTCTTCTACGTTCTCTCCTGGTAACCATATCAGTTCCCATGGGTATAAGTATCATCTCGGTGACTAACAGATACCTACAGAAATGGATTAGTGACATAGAGATAAATGATAGGCAGACGGAGATGGCTTGTGACAAACGATAAAGATGGATGATAGGTATGTAGATAGACAGACAGACAAATGGACAAGTGACATGTAGACAGATGATAGAGATGATAGGTAGACAGAGATGAATAAGCAATAAATGACAGGGAGAGAGACAGACAACTCAAATACCACCTTCTTTCCTGGTCCTCCCCAACTGGTAATGATCTCCCTCCCAAACTACCTTGTATTTAACTACTTTGTACATATTTACGCGTGTTCACTTTCAATTTATGATTATCTATGGACTTGCTGTCACCCCTTGCAGAATGTAAGCTCCCTGAGGGCAGGGTTTTCTCACTCTTCATCCTTATAACTATAGCATTTAGCACATGGTAGGTGCTTACTAAATGCCTGTCTGCTTACTTGATTGATTCTTTGCATTTGCAGATGACAAGAATCTAGGTGAGATGCAATGGCTCAGACCTGGCGATGGAGGGTTAGAAAGTGGTACAGTGGTTCTCCTTTCATAATTGTGACTAATACAGAAATAAGTACATGACAGCACACATATAGTCTACATCAAATTACCTACTATTTTCAGAAGAGGGGAGGGAGGAGGATGGGAAGGAGAAAAATTTGGAACTTAAAATCTTGTAAAAATGAATGCTAAAAATTGACATGTAATTGGGGGAAAAAATACTATTTTTTTATAAAGTGGTACAGTGGGAATAGCACTAATCATTGGAAAATGGTCAGAAATAACAACCATAAATACATTTCCATAAGGAAAATTTAGGGAGACTTACCTGGGTTAAGAAAAAACAAATTATATACATGCAAGATGGGGAATTACAGATCAACAGCCCAAAGGGACCTCAGAGATCACCTAATCTCATTCCTTCATTTTGCAAAGGAGCAAACTGCAGGAGCTAAGTGACTTTCCCAAAGTAACAAGGGGAGTAAAGATTAGAGGCAAGATATAAACCCAGATCCTCTGTCTTTAAAGCCAGTGCTATTCCCGCTATTCCACACTGCCACCTGGGTGGGCTGGCTGATTATAAACAAGAATGAGAGAAAGTGATCCTGGGGTCATGATGGATAGAGAGTAAGATGCCTATGAACCAACAACACAACCAAAAGCTTTTTAAGAACAACACGACTTAAATAACCCTCAACTTACACTATCATCTTATGATGTTTCAAGCTGATTTTTAAGTCAGTTTGTTGGGAATCTGGAACATGCTTTCTTACAGAAGCACTGTCATACATGAGATCAGGTTCTCAGACCAGGGGAAGGAAAGAAGGAAAGAAGAAAGGAAGGAAATCAATTTATCACATAGTAACTGAAGTACAATCCTTACTAACGTTATCATGGATCCCAGCTATCCCATGTAACAGTACTTGTATGGGAGAATGTACTTGTAGCTCCAAGTTGGGGCTGCCAGAGAATCTCAATGTCTCTCCCTGGCTGAAGGCACCAATGTCCAGGGACTGAATGGCTGTGAGAGGCTGAGTCCAAGATCTCCATGAACTCGTGGGGTAAGAAGCTTCATGGTACAATGGCCTGTTGTCAGTGTCCACCCCAGGTGACAGCTGTCAGTCTCAGCCAGTTCTTCTTGCCACAGCCACCACCTGTTGCTTCTGATCAGGACTGTCCTCCTTTCCTGGCTCCCTGCCCCAAAGAAAGCAGTCTTACTGCTGCTTCTTCTTCAGTACTCATCTCTCAAACAAGCACACAGAACTTTTGAAGTTCTTTGAGACTTTTTACTGTTAGTAACAATGGGAAAACACAAGCAGAATAAAAAGGATGTCTCTGATGTTCACCCTCCCACCCCCATCTTCTTCCACTTCGACCCTATAGAGAAAGACAGTCTCACAGGAGTTAATCTTGGGTTGCTGAATTACAAAGAACTAAAATATGCTGATCTATCTATACAACAGAGGCAAACCAGGCTTCAGAACCAAAGTTCAATATGCTTAAGGCAGGGCCTTGTGGCACCTGATAACAGGAACTCAAGCACTTAAGTCAATGTGAGCTACATGTTTACACAGAAGCAGTGAGAGGCAGTGCCTGGTTCTGTGCTCCTGAACTAGAGAGGAATGTGGAAAACTCCAAGAAGACTCAGAGCAGACCTATGAAGAAAGGCTAAAGGAACTACCCAGCTTGTGAAAGGAGAGGTTGCAAGGTGACAACTGAGAGGTTTTTTTTAGAGAGAGGATGATTAGTTAGCAGCTGCTCTCCATCTGAAAACAAAACATGCAAAAGAGACTGATGAGGTGAGATGCCAGCTTCTCACTGGCCTCACTCTGTCCAGGCACACAAATCCAGGGCTACTCAACTCCTTGCCCATCCAGAAATGTACTCAGCCCCTCATGTCCATTCCTAAGTCACTAGACTGTCTGTGTGCATCCAGTATCTGTAGGCTGCCGTCTGTACCCTTTACATGAAGATCACAGGATTAATGATTTAGAACTGGAATGACTGGTTCTTAAAAACCATCTAGATCAACCCCCTCATTTCACAGAGGAGGAAACAAAGGCACAGAAGTGATCTGTCTAAGGCCACTTGGATTTGGTGGGATCTGAACCCGGGGTCTCTGATTCT